>NW_007260341.1:118177-190898 GCF_000164805.1 Carlito syrichta
CTTTCTTTCTTTCTTTCTTTCTTTCTTTCTTTCTTTCTTTCTTCCTTTCTTTCTTCTTTCCTCACTACGTTGCCCAGGCTAGTCTCAAACTGCCTGGTTAGGCCATCCTCTCGGGCCTGGTCTTCCCAAACTGCAGTGATCACAGGCTTTCTGTTTGGTCTACATCCTGATCTTCCTGCCTTGTCTTGAACTCAGGGTCAGATGTGAAACTCCTGCTGCAGCCTGTCCTCACCCAAGGTTTTCGGGGTTTTGCTTGGGGTCAAGGTGGGTGCTTGCTATTGTGTCCAGTCTGGTCTCAATATCCTGGGCTCTGGCTATCTTCCTGTCTTGCTCTCCCTGAGTGCCAAGAAGACAGGCGTGAGTCGTACGACCCTCCCTGCCACCCCGAGGGTATGAGAGTCATGCCTTCCCTTTCCCCAAAGCAGACCCTGGGAGGAGTGACTGGGTTTACCCTTGGGAAAATCGGGCAGAGCGGTGGGCACAACAGCAGTGACATGTCCCTCCATCAGACACTCCCCCCAGGGAAAGCTAGTACAGTGACTCCTGCCGCCTGTCCTGGCTACTGGGTCATCAGAAGGGAACAGGCCTTGTGTTGGGCCCCTGAAAGTGTTGTGGAAGCCAAGCATGGGGGATCACACCTGACATCCCAATGCTCTGGGAGGCTAAGGTGAGAGGATGGCCTGACCCCAAGGGTTCAAGTCCAGCCCGGGCACCGTGGTGAGACCTCGTCTATACAAGAAGCCAAAAAATGAGCTGAGCATGGTGGTGCATGCCTGTCATTCCATACACTCCGGTGGCCACGGTGGAAAGATCACTGGAGTCCCACCGGAGGAGGTCGAGGTGGCCACGAGCAGGCCTCTGCGCTCCATCCTGGGTGACAGAGTGAGACTCTGACTCAGAATAATAATGCCAACTACCACCACCACCACTACAAACACAGGCTGGACTCAGGAGCTCAGTCTGGGATCTTGGCCCATTGGATACCCAGGTTAGTGGACGACCTGAGGCTGTGGGTTCAACAGCATCCTAGGACACGGGGTGAGACCTCAGCTCCACCATAAAAAATAAGTCCCAAGATTAGCTGGGCATGGTGGCACAGGCCTTTGGTTTCAGCCAATTGGGGTCTGAGGAGAGAGGTTCGCCTGAGCCTGGAAGATGGAGTCCATGGAGGCAGTGAGCATGTCCCTGTACTCTGACCGGGCAACAGAGTGGGACTCCAACTCCAAATAATAATCACCACCAACACCACCACCACCCCTGCCACCCAGTGTGAGAAGACACCCTCAGGAATGAGAGAGGAAAAGGCACTTTCCAGCCTGTCACTCACAGGATGTTTCAATGGTAGCAACTGGTCACGTCTGTCCCAGACCTTCGACCATGCGTCCCAGAAGGTGTACCTCCACCGTCCACACTCATGTTCCATGGCAAAGATGCATGTAATCTCATGGAAGAGACAGCCTCGAGCTAGGGCAGCTGTCGGGCACAGAGTGTTTAAGGTGGAACTGCAACTTCAAGGGCAGCCCAGGTTATGGTCGCCCTGTCTGCCACCTTCAGGTGGGAGGAGGGCTCCTTCCTCTCCCAATCTCCCCATCGTCCCTTGCCCATTTGGACCTTTCCTTTGGGAGCTGTGGATGCCCGCCGTGATGCACATGGGAGGCGTCTTATTGGTTGCCAGAGACTCTGTCAGCTGGCCAGGGGCACAGCGGTATGATTGAGGTCTGGGGACCTTGACTTCTGGGCTCAGGAAGTCCTCACACCTCAGCCCCCAAGCAGCCAGGACTCCAGGGACAGCAAGGCCAGATGGTTTTGGGGACCTCTAGCCAATATGATGTCTGGCCACTTCACCTGGGCTGGTCTCCAACCACTAGGCTCAGACAGCCTCCTGCCTCAGACTCCCAGGGCGTGGGGCTGAAGGCCGTGCACCACAGTGTCTGGCCTGGTATTGCAGGTACTGTCAGCAAGGATGATGCCTTGGCCACTCTGGAGGCATAGCCTGCAATTTCGAGACTGGTGGTGAATGACGGTCGTGTCCGTGGGCCCCAGCCTGGGCCACAGAGCCAGACACTGTCTCCAAAAACATGAGAATCATACACTGCTTGTCAACTGTGCGTGGTGTGTTCACAGGGCAACTGGCTTTAGAGCCAGGAAAAATGGGATTGGGGAAATAAATGTCTCCGAGTGAGGGATGTGTCCCTGGTCTTTCTTGGCGTAAGGTCCTTATTGTGAGTCTGCCTGCCTGGGACACATTTCACACCACAGAGAGGAAAGCCAGCCAGAACCTGACCAGGGAGTGTGGGAACTCCCGCAACAAAGTGGGGGCAGTCATTTGGGGTTTTTGGGGTTGAAAAGTGTTGAGCTTGGGGGACTTTAAGATGTGGGGGGTCTGGGGGGAAGCACTGATGGGATAAAGTTTGCAGGAGAATGGATTTCTTTCTTTCTTTTCTTTCTTCCTTCATTCCTTCCTCTCTCCCTTCCTTCCTTCGTTTCTTCCTTCCTTTCATTCTTTCTTTCCTTTCTTCCTTCCTTCTTCCCTTTCTTTCTTTCTTTCTTTCTTTCTTTCTTTCTTTCTTTCTTTCTTTCTTTCTTTCTTTCTGTCTTTATTTTCTTTCCTCACTAGGTTGCCCAGGCTGCTCTCAAACCACCCAACTCAGGCCATCCTCATGGCCTGGGCCTCCCAAACTGCTGCGATCATAGGTTTTCCATTTGGTTGACATCCTTGTCTTCCTTACTGTCTTGAACTATGGGCCAGCGGCGATTCTCCCCCTGAGGCTTGCCATCACCCAAGGTTTTCTAGGTTTTGCTTGGGTCAAGGTGTTGGCTTGCTATGGTTTCCAGCCTTGTCTTGAGTTCCCAGACTCCGGCCATCTTCCCATCCTGGCCTCCCTGAGTGCTGAGGATACAGGTGTGTGTTGCCAGCCTCCCACTGCACTGAAGGTTTGAGACTCATGCCCACCCTCCCTTTCACCAAGGCATCCCATGGGAGGGGTGAGGGGTTCCCCCATGGAGAACAAGGCAGGATGAAGGGTGGTTGCCATGGCAGAGACATGCCCATGCACCAGGTGCTCCCCCCATGATGGCTTGGTTGGCTTTCCAGCCGCCCTCTCAGGGGTCCCAGGTTGTTGGAGGGAATGGGCCTCGCGGTGGTCCCTGAGAGTGGTGTGAAGGCTGGGAGTTGAGGATCACGCCTGTAATCATGACATTCTGGTAGGCCGAGGTGAGACGATGGCCTGAGCTCCTGGTTTCGATACCAGCCTGAGAACCTTGGTGAGACCTCATCTCCACAAAAGTCAAAAAAATGAGCTGAGCTTACTGGCGCAGGCCTTTTGATCCAGTCACTCACAAGGCCATGGCGGGAGGATCACTGAAGCCCAGCCAGCGGAGGCTGCGGTGGCTGAGAGCAGGCCCCAGCACTACAGCCTGTGTGACAGAGCAAGGCTCTGACTCAGAATAATAATACCAACCACCACCACAAAAAGAGACTGGGCTCTGGGGCTCATCCTAGCCCTTTGGAGGCCCAGGTGAGTAGACAGCAGGATCATGTGGGTTCAACACCCTCTGGGGACATGGTATGAGACCTCATATCAGTCATCAAAAATAAGTTCAAAGATTAGCCGTGCCTGGTGGCACAAGCCTGTGGTTCCATCCACTCTGGGGATGGAGGCGGGGGTAATCACCTGAGCATGGCCAGTGGAGCCCGCAGTGGCTGTGAGTGTGCCCCTGCACTCCGGTCTTACAGAGCAGGAATCCGACTCCAAATAATAATAACCACCACCACCACCACCACCCCTGCCACCCAGCGTGAAGAGTCACACTCAGGGGTGGGCTAGGAAAATGTACTCACTGGTCTGTCATTTGTGGGAGATTTCAAAGGAGGCCACTGGGCACGTCCATCCCATGCATTCAGCCACACACCCCTGAAGGTCTGCATCCACCCTCCCACTTTGTGCCCCACAGGAAAGATGTGTGTGAGCTCACCGAACAGACGGCCCTGAGCTTGGGCAGTCATCAGACACAGAATGATCAAAGTGGTCCAGCAATGCCGCTGCCAGTCCAGGTTCTGGTTGCCCTGTCTTCCACCTTCTGGCGTGTGGAGGGGCCCTTCCTCTCCCAATAACAACATCGTCCCCCACCCATGCATACTTTTCCCTGCGGAGCCATAGATGCTCGTTATGATGCATGTGGGAGGCATCTTTTGTGTTGCTGGAGTCTCCGTGTGCTGGGTTGGGATGTGGAGGCACAATTGTCGCTCCCAGTGCCTCGACCTCGGGGATCAGGCGGTCCTCCTGCCTTGGCCCCTGAGCATCCGGGACTCCATGGGCCATCACACCTGACCCGAATTTGGAGACTTCTCACCAAGCTGAGGTCTGGCCACATCACCCGAGCTGCGCTCTGACCCCTTGGCTCAGGCAGCCTCCCACCTCCACCTCCCAGGGCATGGGATTACAACCTTGAGTCTTGGTACCTGGCCTCGATTTGTGCATTATGTCTCGGTGGGTGATGCCAAGGAATGCCTTGGGATGGAGGCCACCAAATCCCGTGTAGCCGGGGCTGTGTGTGTATCCATGAGTGACTCCAGTGTTCACGTTCTGGGGAGCGATGGGGTCTCGTTGCATGCCTCAGGCTGGTCTTGAACTCCCGGGATCCAGCTGTCCCCCACCTCGGCCTGCCAAGGCCACAGCCTGATTGTCTGCCGATCCACTGTCTTTTGGGAACTCTCGACCCAAGACTGGGACCTCCTTCCCAAATGATTTCTGTTTGTTCACGATGAACTTTGAGTCAGTGTTTCTCTCCATCACTCAGCCTGGAGGACGTTGCTTTTCTCCAGCCATCACAGACTGGGCCCACCGGGCTCCAATGAGACTTTCCCCAGCCTTCTGAGAAGTGGGAATTATAGGCTTGCGCCACCACACCTGGCTCATTTGTGATGGAGGGTAGAGATGAGGACTTGCCAAGGTTCCCAGGTGCATCTTGGCCCGTGGGATCATGCCAGCTGCTGGCCGCAGCTTCCCAAAGTGCTAGGATGATGAGGCTGAGCTCCTGAGTCCAGTCTTGATCCTTCATTGGAAATGAACCAGAAAGCCTGGCACAGCAGCCCATGCCTGAAATCCCAGCACTCTGGGAATCCAAGGCCAGAGGTTGACTGGAGAGAAGGAGCCCAAGGTCAGCCCGGGCCATGCAGTGAGACCTAGTCTCTGCACCCATCCTAACAGGGATCTGGGGTTGAGTTGCCAGTCATCCCGGTGACTCTGGAGGCTGAGGCCAGAGGATGACCAAAGCCCATGATTTTGAGGCTGGCAGTGAGCAGCAGTCGTGTCCCCAGCCTCCAGTCTGGGCCACAGAGCCAGATCCTGTTTCCAAAATATGAGAATTGTGCACAGATTCCCAACTTTGCATGGTGTGTTCACAGAATGACTGGTTTTTTAGCCAGTAAAAATGGGAAGGGAGGGGAAAGAAATGTTCCTGATGAGAGATGTGTCCCTGGCCTTTCTTGGTGGAATGTCCTTGTTGCTGAATTGGATGGTCGACCTGCCTGGGGAACATTTCTACCCTCATGAGGAGAGACGGCAGGAAGCTGGACAGGAAGCCTTGGGAATTGGCACACCAAAGCGGGGGCACCCATGGGAGGGGTTGCGGCCGGAGGGTGCCTAGCATGGGGGACTCTTGTATGTGGGGAGGTGGCAGGGAAAGGACTGAGGAAAGAAGATTTGCAGAAGAATGGATTTATTTGGTGACATATTTCTTCTTCCTTCCTTCCTTCCTTCCTTCCTTCCTTCCTTCCTTCCTTCCTTCCTTTCTTTCTTTCTCTCTCTCTCTCTCTTTCTTTCCTTCTTTCTTTTCCTGTCTCCCTCTTTTGTTCCCTCATAAGGTAGTCCTGACTGCTCTCAAACCACCCAATTGGGGCCTTCCTTTCTGCCCCAGCCTTTAAACTGCTGCAATCACAGTCTTTCCATTTGGTCAACATCCTGATCTTCCTTCCTGTTCTTGAACTCTGGGCCTGAAGTGATCCTCCCATCAAGACCTACCCTTACCCCAAGTTTT
Organism: Carlito syrichta; assembly: GCF_000164805.1. Classification (NCBI taxonomy): domain Eukaryota; kingdom Metazoa; phylum Chordata; class Mammalia; order Primates; family Tarsiidae; genus Carlito; species Carlito syrichta. The sequence continues at coordinate 124,217 of NW_007260341.1, forward strand.
TTGGGTTTTGCTTGAGGTCGAGGTGGGGGCTTGCTATGGTGTCCAGCAGGTCTCGATCTCCCAGGCTCTGTTCAACTTACCATCTTGGCCTCCCCAAGTACAGAGGAGACATTCATGAGACACCTGGCCGTCCCTGCCACCCCTTAGATTTGAGAGTCACACCCTCCCTTTCCCGGAGGTGGCCCCTGGGAGGAGGGTGTGAGTCACCATGGGGGAATGAGGCAGGCAGAGGAGTGGGTGCCCAGGTGGAGACATGCCCCTGCACCAGGCACTCCCCCCAGGTAAGACTCGGTGGGTGACACTGGCTGCACTCTCCAGCAACCCGGGTTGTCAGAAGGGAGTGGGCCTTATTATGATGCCCTGAAAGGGGTGTTGAGGCCAAATGCAGGGGCTCACACCTGTCATCCCAATGCTCTGTGATGCCGAGACGAGAGGGTGACCTGAGCCCCCTGGTTCGAGACCAATCCAGGCATCTTGGTGAGACAACCTCTCCAAGAAGCCAAAAAAATGAGCTGAGCATGGTGACATACACCTGACATTCCAGCCACTTGGAAGGCTGGGGTAGGAGGATCATGGGAGCCCAGCCATTGGAGGCCATGGTGGCTGAGAGTGGGCCCCCTGCTCCAACCTGGGTGACAGAGCGGGACTCTGACTCAGAACAATATTACCAACCACCACCACAACCACAGGCTGGGCTCAGGGGCTCAGCATGGCATCCCAGGGTTTTGGAGGCCCAAGTGAGTGTATGGCCTGAGCCTGAAGGTTCAACAGCAGCCTGGGACATGGGTCAAGACCTTGTCTCAGCCATCAAAAATAAATTTAAAGATTAGCCGGGTGTGATGGAGTGGGCCTGTGTTTCTAGCCACTTGGGAGATCAAGGCAGGATGATCATCTGAGCCTGGCAGGTGGAGTCTGTGGTGGCCATGAGCATGTCCCTCGCTTCAGCCTTGGCAACAGAGCAGGATTCCGATATCAAATAATAATAATCACCAGCACCACAACCACCACCACCTCTGACACCCAGCATGAGTAATCACCCTCAGGAATGGGAGAGGAAAAGGCACTTTCCAACCTGTTATTTGTGGGATGTTTCAAAGATGGGCACTGGGCACATCCTTCCTGCACCTTTGGCCACATGCCCCAGAAGGCCAGCCTCCACCCTCCATACTCGTGACCCATGGCAAAGATGCGCTTCAGTTCACAGAACAGACGGCCCAATCTAGGGTGGTCATCGGAGCAATCCAGGAAGTCCCAAAACGCCGCTGCCATCCCAGGTCCAGTCGCCCAGTCTGTCACCTTTGGGTGGGGGGATGGCCCCTTCCTCTCCTGATCATTCCATCCTCCCCCGCTCACATTGATGTTTCCCTGGGTAGCAGTTATTCCCACCGTGATGCAAGTAGGAGGTGTGTTTCTTGTCGCTGGAGTCTCCATCAGTGGGGCAGGAGTGAGGTGGCACGATTGTGTCTCCCAGGGCCTCAAACTGAGGGCCTCAGGTGATCTTCCCTTCTCACCCCCCAAGCAGCTGGGACTCCAGGGGCCAGCATGCCTGACTCAATTTTGAGTACCTCTCACAGATTCAAGGTCTAGCCAGGTTGCCTGGGCTGGTCTGAATCCCCAGGGTTCAGGCAAGTTTCTGCCTGAGCCTCCCATGGCCTGGGCTGACGGCCTTAAGCCATGGTGCCCAGCCTGGACCATACATTCTGTTGGCGGGGTAACACATAAGCACACCCCGAGATGGAGGCCACTGCATACCTTGTAGCTCTGACCCTGGGCGCCACCATGTGCTACTTGAGTGTTTGTGTCTCAGGGAGTGATGAGGTCTTGCTACGTTGCCCAGGCTGGTTTCAAACTCCCAGGTTCCATTGGTTCTACACCTTGGCATCCCAAAGCCACAGCCTGATTGTATGTTGATCCACTGTCTTTCCAAAACCCTACACCCAAAGCTGCAGCCTCCTTCCCGAATGATCTCTGTCCATGATGATCCCAACCCCATACATAAATGGATGCTCTTATTTTCTTTCTTTCTTTTTGAGTCAGAATCTCACTATGTCACCCAGGCTGGTGGGTGGTGGCATGCTCCCAGCAACCGCAGCCTCGACACACCGGGCTCCAGTGAGCCTTCTTCCCGGCCTACGAGGAGCCGGAGCAACAGGCGTGTGCCTGCCTTCCTTCCTTCCTTCCTTCCTTCCTTCCTTCCTTCCTTCCTTCCTTCCTTCCTTCCTTCCTTTCTCTTTCTTTCTTTCTTTCTTTCTTTTTCTTTCTTTCTTTCTTTCTTTCTTTCTTTCTTTCTTTCTTTCTTTCTTTCTTTCTTTCTTTCTTTCTTTTCTTTTCTTTCCTCTATGTTGCCCTGGCTGCTCTCAAACCACCCAAATTGGGACATCCTCTTGGCCTTTGCCTCTGAAACTGCTGCGATCACAGACTTTCCATTTGGTCAGCATCCTGGTCCTCCTGCCTGGTGTTGAACCCTGGGCCAGAGGTGATCCTCCTGCCAGGCTGGCCGTCACCCAAGGTCTTCTGGATTTTTCTTGGGATCGAGGTGGGGGCTTGCTATGCTGTCCAACCTGGTCTCTAGCTCCCCAGCTCCAGCCATCTTCCCGTGTCGGCCTCCCAGATTGCCAAGGAGACAGGCATGAGTTGCCAGGCTGTCCCTGTTCCCCTGATGATTTGAGACTAATGCCCTTCCTTTCCCAGAGGTGGCCCTTGGGAGGAGTGTGTGAGTACACCCTGGGGAACAAGGCTAGTGGACGGGTGGGCACCCCAGTGGTGACATGCCCCTGTGCCAGCTGCTTTCCTCGGGGATGGCTTGGTGGACGATTGTGGCCACCCTCTTTGGGTTCCCATGACTTTGGGAGGCAGAGATGGGGCCTCATGGTGGGGCCCGAGATGGGTGTGGAGGCCAGCTCAGGGGCTCACGCCTCTCATCCTGCACTCTTGTAGGCTGAGGTGAGAGGATGGCCTGAGTCCTCGCGTTCGAGACCAGACCGAGCACCTTGGGGAGACCTTATCTCTAGAAGAAGCCAAAAAAAGTGAGCAGAGCATGTCAGCGCACACCTGTCGTTCTGGCCACTCGGGAGGCCATGGTAAGAGGATCACTGTAGCCCAGCCTGTGGAGGCCATGGTGGCTGAGAACGGGCTCCTGCACTCCAAACTGGGACTCTGTCTCATAATAATAATACGAACCACCACCACCACATCCCGGACTCAGGGGCTCAGCATGGCACCCTGGCCCTTTGGAGGCCCAGACCTGAGCCTGCAGGTTTGTCAAGGGCCCGGGACACTGGGTGAGACCTCATCTCAGCCATCAAAATTAAATCCAAATATTAGCTGGGGGTGGTGGCGCAGGCCTGTGGTTCCAGCCACTCGGGACCGAGGCACGAGGTTTGCCTGAGCTCAGCAGGTGTAGTCCACGGTGGCTGTGAGAATGCCCCTGTATTCTGGCCTGGTTGACAGAGTGGGATTGCAACTCCAAATAATAATAATCAGCACCACAACCACCACCACCACCACGGCCACCCAGCCTGAGGAGTCATCCTCAGGGATGGGAGAGGAATAGGGACTTTCTGGCCTGTCATTCATGGGATATTTCAAAGGTGGCCACCAGGCATGTTCATCCGGTGCCTTCGGCCAAGCACCCCAGAAGGCCTGCCTCCACCCTCCAGACTTGTGCCCCAAGGTAAAGATGCCTGTGAGCCCATGGAACAGATGGTCCCCAGTTAAGGTGGCCTTTGGGAACAGAGCGATCAAAGATATCCATCAATGTCACAGCCAGCCCTGGTTCCAGTTTCCCAGTCTGCCACCTTCGGCTGGGGACAGGGTCCCTTCCTCTCCCGATCACTCCATCATCCCCTCCCAGGCAGACCTTTCCTTGGGGAGCCATGGATAAACTTTGTGATGCACGTGGGAGGTGTCTTTTATGTCGCCGGAGTCTCTGTAGGCCACGTTGGGGCACAGTGGCATGATTGTAGCTCCCAGGGTCTCGACCTATGGGACTAAGTATCGGAGTCTCACTCCATCACCCAGGCTGCAGGGTGGTGGACCGCTGCTTCTGGCCACCACAGACTAGGCCCGCAGGGCTCTGGTGAGCCTTGCCCTGGCCTTCCGAGGAGACTGAAAACAGGTGCACACCACCATGCCTGGCTCATTTGGGATGGAGTGTAGAGATGAGTTCTCACCGAGTTGCCCAGGTGGGTCTCAGTCCTTGGGCTCAGGCTGGCCACAGGCCTCTGCTTCTCAAAGCCCTGTGATGATGGGGCTCAGCGCCCAAGACCGACCTCAATACTTCATCAAAAACAAACCAGAAGGCCTGCCATGTTGGCCCACGCCTGGAATCCCAGTGGTCTGGGATTCCGAGGTGGGAAGTAGCCTGGAGCCTAGGAGCCCAGTGTCAGTCGGGGCCATTCAGGGAGAGCCTGTCTCCAGTCCCATCCAAACATTGGGTCTGGGATTGTGGTGCCAATCTTTCCGGCCACTCAGGAGGCTAATGTGGGAGGATCACCAGAGCCCACAATTTCAAGGTTGGCAGTGAATAACGGTAGTTTTCCTGGGCCCAGCCTGGGCCACAGACCCAGAGACTGTCTCCAAAAACTTCATAATCATACATAAATTCTCAACTGCACATGGTTAGTTCACAGGGCAACTGGATTTAGAGCCAGGAAAAATGGATTTGGGGGAAAGAATTGTCCCTGGGTGAGGGCAGTGTCCTGGACCTTTCTTTGTTGAAGGTCCTCCTTGCTGAGTGGGTGGGTCGGACTGCCTGGTGCACATTTCTCCCCTCATAGCCTCGGGGACTCCAGCACCAAAGGTTCAGCCTTGGGGGGTGGGAATCTGCTGAGCTTGGGGGACCCTCACATGTGGGAGGGGGCAGGGTGGAATGCCTGAGCGCACAAGGTTTGCAGAAGAATGGATTTATTTCCTTCTTTCTTTCTTTCTTTCTTTCTTTCTTTCTTTCTTTCTTTCTTTCTTTCTTTCTTTCTTTCTTTCTTTTCCCTCCTCACTTGGTTGCCCAAGCTGCTCTCAAACTGGCTAACTCGGGTCATCCCCTCTGCCTGTGCCTCCCAAACTGCTGTGATCACAGCTTTCCATTTGATCGACCTCCTGGTGTTCTTGCCTGGTGTTGAACTCTGGACAAGAGGTGATGCTCCTGCTGAGGACTGCCCTCACCCAAGTATTTCTGAGTTTTGGTTGTGGTCGAGGCAGGTGCTTGCTATGGTGCCCAGCCTGGTCTTGAGGTCCCGGGCTCTGGCCATCCTCACGTTTTGGCCTCCCCATGTGCCAAGGAGACAGGCGTGAGTCACCTGGCCATCCCCTCCCCACTGGAGGTTTGAGAGTAAAGCCCTCCCTTTCCCCGAGGTGGCCTATGGGGGGAGCGAGTGGGTCCACTCTAGGGAACAAGATGGGAGGAGGGGTGGGCACCCAGGCAAATACATGTCCATGTGCCAGGCACTACCCCCAGAGAGGGCTAAGCAGGCGAATCCAGCCACCCTCTCCAGGGTCACGGGTCATCGGAAGGGAGCGGGCCATGTGGTGGGGTCTCACAAGGGATCTGGATGCTGGGAGCAGAGGCTCACACCTGTCATCCTGGTACTCTGGTAGGCCGAATCAAGAGGATGGCCTGAGACACTGGGTTTGACATCAGACTAGGCACTTTGGCGAGGCCTCATCTCTACAAGAAGCCAAAAGAAATGAGCTGAGCTTGGTGGCAAGGGCCTTTCTTTCTGGCCATTCAGGAGGATGTGGTGGGAGTAGCATTGTAGCCCAGTTGGTAGGGGCCGTGGTGGCCAAGTGCCAGTCCTTGTGCCCCAGCTGGGTGACAGAGTGGAACTCTGACTCAGAATAATAATAAATACCACCGCCACCACAACCACAGGCATTACTCAGGAGCCCAGCCTGGCATCCTGTCCCTTCCGGGGACCAGGCAAGTGGACAGTTTCGACACCAGTCTGGGACACAGGGTGAGGCCTCGTCTTGGCCATTAAGCACATATCTAAAGAATAGCTGGGTGTGGTGGTGCAGTCCTGTCATTCCAGCAACTCTGGGGCCAAGGCAGGAGGATCGCCTGAGCCTGGCATGTGGAGTCCACAGTGGCCGTGAGCGTGCCCCTGCACTCTGACATGGGCAACAGAGAGGGATTCTGAATCTAAATAATAATAATCACCACCACCACCTTCAACACTGCCACCCAGCACGAGGGGTCAGCCTTAGGGATGGTAGACAAAAAGGCACTTTCTGGCCTATCGTTCTTGGGAGGTTTCAAAGGTGGCCATCAGGAACATCCATCCCACACCTTTCACTACTTGCCCCAGAAGGCCTGCTTCCACCCTCCACATTCGTGCCCCACAGGAATGATGTGTGTGAGCTTAAGGAACAGACTTCCCTAGGATAGGGTGGCCATCGGGCACAGAGCAATTGAGGTGATCTGCCAAAGCCGTGGTGAGCCCAGGTTCCGGTCACCCTGTCTTCCAACTTCAGGCATGGGGAGGGCCCCTTACTCTCCCAATCACTCTATCATCCCCCACCCACCCAGACCTTTCCCTTGGGAGCCATGGAGCCCATCGTGATGCACATGGGAGTCGTCTTTTGTGTTGCTGGAGTCTCTGTTGGCCGGGCTTGGGCACGACGGCATGATCGTGGCTCCCGGGGCCTCGACCTGCAGGGCTAAGCTAGTCCTCCCTCCTCGGCACCCCAGGAGCTGGGACTCCGTAAGCCATCATGCCTGACTCGGTTTTGGGGACCTCTTTCTGAGACGAGGTGGGGTCACTTCACCTGGGCTTGTCTCCAATCCCCGGGATCAGTCAACCTCCTGTCTTGGCCTCCCAGGTAGCGGGACTGATGGCTATGAGCCACGGTGCCCATCCTGGACTTGCAGGTTCTGTCGGCAGGGGTGACATAAAGGAACATCCTGGGACAGAGGCCACTGCATCCCATGAAGCTGGGACCACGAGTGCCAACACTTGTGACTCCAGTGTTTGCATTCTTGGGAGCAAGAAAATCTCACTACGTGGCCCAGGCTGGTCTCCAACTCCCAGAATCCAGTGTTCCCCCACTTCAGCCTCCCAAACAACAGCTGGATTGTCTACAGATCCACCATCTTTCAGGTCCTCTAGGCCCAAGGCTGGGACTTCCTTCCCAAATGATCTCTGTCTGTTCACCATGATCCCAACTCCATACACAAATGGATGTGCATCTTTTTTTCCTTTTATCTTTTTCTCTTTGAGCCAGAGTCTCACTCTGTCACCCAAGCTGGAGGACGGTGGCTCACTCCCAGCCACCGCAGCCTTGGCCCACCGTGCTCTGGCAAGGCTTTACCAGGGGTTCTGAGGAGATGAAATGACAGGCACGTGTCACCACGCCCAGCTCACTTGGAATGGGGGTAGAGATGAGGTCTCTTGAGTTGCCCTGGTGGGTCTTGGACTGTGGCCTCTGGCTGGCTGCTGGACTCGGCCTCCCAAATCACTGGGTTGATGAGGCTGTGTCCCCCAGCCCGGCCTCAAAACTTTGGCGAAAAGGTACCTTAAGGATCGGCACAGTGGCCAATGGCTGGAATTCCAGTGCTCTGGGATGCCGAGGTGGGAGGATGGTTGGAGCCCAGGAGTCCAAAGCAGGCCCGGGCCACGAAGGGAGACCCTGTCTCCACACCCATCCAAAACAGGGGGTCTGGGGTCACTGTGACCATTGTCTAGGCCACTCTGGAGGCTGAAGCAGGAGGATCACAGAAACCCACAATTTCTAGCCTGGCAGTGAATGTTGGTCGTGTCCTCAGGCCTGGGCCACACAGCCATACCCTCTCTCCAAAACATCAGAATTGTATACAGATTCTCAAATTTTGTAGGGTTTTCACAGTGTAACTGACTTTAGATCCAGAAAAATTGAATTGGGGGTAAGAAATGTCCCCAAGTGAGTGATGTGTCCCTCATTTACTTGGCAGACGGTCCTCATTGCTGGGTAAGAGGGTCAGCCTGCCTGGGACACATTTCTCACCTCGGAGAGGAAAGCTGGTGGGAACCTGACCAGAGAGCCTCAGGAACTCCCGCACCAAAGTGGGGGCAGCTTTGAGGGGGTGTTGGGCCTGGAAGGTGCCAAGCTTGGGGAACCCTCACATGTGGAAGGGGCTGAGGGAAGGGCTGAGGGCAGAAGAATTCCAGGAGAATGGATTGATTTCTTCCTTCCTTCCGTCCTTCCTCCCTCCCTCCCTCCCTGCCTTCCTTCCTATCTCTCTTCCTTTCTTTCTTTCTTTCTTTCTTTCTTTCTTTCTTTCTTTCTTTCTTTCTTTCTTTCTAACTTTCTTTCTTTCTTTTATTTTCTTTCCTCACTAGGTTGCCCAGGCTGCTCTCAAATTGCCCAACTAGGGCCATCCTGTTGGCCTGGGCCTCCCAAACTGCTGCAATCCCAGACTTTCCATTTGTCAACATCCTGGTTTTCCTGCTGATCTTAAACTCTGGGATGGAGGCGAACTACCTGCCAAGACCTGCCTTCACCCAAGGTTTACTGGGTTTTGCTTGGGGTCGAGGTGGGCGCTTGCTATGGTGTCCAGCCTGGTCTCAAGCTCCTGTTCTCCAGCTATCTTCATGTCTCGGTCTCCCCACATACCGAGGTGACAGACATGAGTCACCAGGCCGTTCCCGCTCCTCCAATGGTTTGAGAGTCAGGCCCTCCCTTTCACCAAGGCAGCCTTTGGGAGGAGCGATCAGTTCCATCCTGGGATACAAGGCAGGCAGAGGGGTGGTCACCCCAGTGATGACACGGACCTGCCTCAGACGTTCTTCCTGGTGAGGGCTTGTCCAACAACTGCAGCCACTCTCTCTAGGGTCCTGGGTCACTGGAAGGGAGTGGGGCTGCGTTGGGTCCCTAGAGGGTTGTGGAGGCTGGGCATGGGGTTTCAGGCCTGACATCCTAGCACTCTGGGTTACTGAGGTGAGAGGATGGACTGAGCCCCTGGGTTTGAGACTAGCCTGGGTACCATGGCAAAACCTAGTATCTACAAGAAGCCAAAAAAATGAGCCGAGAGTGGTGGGGCATGCCCATCTTACTGGCCACTCAGGAGGCCATGTCAGGAGGATCGCCAAAGCCCAGCTGGTAGAGGCTGCAGTGGCCAAGAGCGGAGCCCTGCACTCCAGCCTGGGTGACAGAGTGGGATTCTGACTCAGAATAATAATACCAAGCACCACCACCACAACAACTATAGGCTGGAATCAAGGGTTCAGCCTGGTATCCCGGCCTTATGGAGGCCCAGGCAAGTGGACGGCCTGAGTCTGTGGATGCAACGTCAGCCTGGGACATGGGGCAAGACCTCATCTCTTCCATCAAAAATAAATTCAAAGATTAGCCAGGCATGATGGTACAGGTCTGTGGTTCCAACCACTCGGGGGGCCAAGGCGGGAGGACTTCCTGAGCCCAGCATGGGGAGTCTGTGATGGCTGTGAGCTTGCCCCTGCACTCTGGCTTTGGTGACAGAGTGGGATTCTGACTCCAATTAAAAATAATCACAACCACCACCACCACCCCTGCCACTCAGCACGAGAAGTCACCCTCATGGATGAGAGAGGAAAATGCACATCCCTACCTGTCGTTTGTTGTAGGTTTCAAATGTGACCACTGGGCAGGTCCATCCAGGGCCTTGGGGCACGTGTCCCAGAAGACCTGCCTCCACCCTCCACACCTATGCCCCATGAGAAAGACACAGGTGGGCTCACGGAACAGAAGGCCCCGAGTTTGGGCGGCTGTCGGGCAAAGAGCGATCAAGGCGGTCCAGCAACACCGTGGCCAGTCCAGGGTCCGGTCGCCTGGTCTGCCACCTTAGGGTGAGGGGAGGGCCCATTCCTTCCCGATCACTCCATCTTCCCCCACCCACGCTGACCTTTACTTGGAAAGCTGTGGACGCCAGTCATGATGCTTGTGAGAGGCATCTTTTTCATCTCCATCAGACTTGCTGGGGCATGGAGGCCCATTCATGTCTTCCTGGGCCTTTAATTGCAGGGCTTAGACTGTCCTCCACCTTGGCCCTGGAGCAGCCGGGACTCTGATGGTTGCCACATCTGACTCCATTTTGAGGACCTCTTTCTGAGATGAGGTCTGGCCATGTCGCCTGGGCTGATCTCCAAATCCAGGGCTCAGGAAGCCTCCTGCCTCAGACTCCCAGGGCAAGGGGCTGAATACCCTGAGCCACGGTGCCTGACATGGACTTTCCCATTCTGTCAGTGGGGGTGACACAAAGGAATGCCCTGTGAGGAGGCCACCACATCCCGTGTAACTGGGACCATGGGAACTACCACGCACAACTCCAGTGTCTGCGTTCTGGGGAGCAACCAATTCTTGCTACATGGCCCAGGTGGTTCTCCAACTCCTGGGGTCCAGCAATCCCCCACCTTGACCTCCAAAAGTCACAGCCCAATTGTCTGCCGATCCACCATCTTTTGGGAACTCTAGGTCCAAGACTGTGGCCTCCTTCCCAAATGATCTGTCTGTTCACGATGATCCCAACTACGTACACAAATGGATGCTCTTCTTTTCTTTCCTTTTTTTGAGTCAAAATCTCACTCTGTTGCTCAGGGTGGAGGATGGTGGCTCACTCCCAGCAACTGCAGCCTCGGCCTGCGAGGCCACGAGACTTTCCCCCATCCTTCAGGGGAGCCGGAACGACAGGCATGTCCCAGCATGCCTGGCTCATTTGGGAAGCAGGGTAGAGACGAGTTCTCACCAAGTTGCCTGGGCATGTCTTGAACCTGTGTGCTGGTGCTGGCCACTGGCCTCGGCTGCCCAAAGTGCTGAGGTGACGAGGTTAAGCCCCGAGGTCGGCCTCTATCTTTCATCAAAAATAAACCAGAAGGCCAGCTGCAGTGGTCCAGGCCTGGAATCCCAGCCCTCTGGGAGGCTGATGTGGGAGGATGGATGGAGCCCAGGAGCTCAAGGCCAGGCCAGGCAGCACAGGGAGACCCCATCTCCGCACCCATCCAAACAGGTGATCTGGGCTCATGGTGCCCTTCATCCCTGCCACTCAAGAAGCTGAGGTGGGGGAATCGCTGGAGCCCATTGTTTTGAGGCTGGTGGTGAATGATGGTGGTGTCCCTAGGCCTCAGACTGGCCAAAGAGCCAGACCCTGTCTCCAAAAACATCAGAATCCCACAGAGATTCTCAACTATGCATTGTGTATTCAATGGGCAACTGAGTTTAGAGCCAGAAAAACTGGGACTGGGGGAAAGAAATGTCTCCAGGTGAGGGATGTTTCCACAGCCTTTCTTGGAGTAAGGTTCTCATTGCTGGGACAGAGGGCCAGCCTGCCTGAAGCACATTTCTCACCTCGGAGAGGAGAGCCAGCAGGAACCCAGCCAGGTATCTTTGCAAACTCCCGCACCGAAGTGGTGGCAGCCATTGTGTGGGGGTTGGGGCTGAAAGGTGCCAAACTTGGGGGACCCTCATACGCAGGGGGGTGGGGGGAAAGCCTGAGGGGAGAAGCTGTGCGGAAGAATGGATTTCTTTGCTGAATAAGATATTCTTTCTTTCATTCTTTCTTTCTTTCTTTACCTCTCTCTCTCTCTTTTGTTTCATCACTTGGTAGCCCTGGCTGCTCTCAAAACACCCAAATCCGGCCATACTCTCAGCCTGGGCCTCCCAAACTGCTGAAATCATAGGCTTTCTGCTTGGTTGACATCCTGATCTTCCTGCCTGGTCTTGAACTCTGGTCCTGAGGAGATCCACCTGCTGAGGCCTGCCCTCAACAAAGGTTTCCTGGGTTTGGCTAGGGTTCAAGATGGGGGCTTGCTACGGTGTGCAGCCTGGTCTCATCTCCTGGGCTACTGCCATCATTCCGTCTCGGCCTCCTCGAGTGCCGAGGAGACAGGCGTGAGTAACTCAACTACTCATCTTATGGTTTGAGAATCACGCCCTCCCTGTGTCCGAGGTGGACCCTGGGAGGAGCAAGCAGGTCCACAGTGGGAATTGATTCAGGCACAGGGGTGGACTCCCCAGGGTTGACACACTGCTGTGCCAGCCACTCCCCTGGGCAGGGCTTGGCAGCTGACTCCGGCTGCCCTCTCAGGAGTCCTGGGTCGTCTGGAGGGAGAGGCCCATACCTGGGGCCCTGAGTGGGGTGTGAAGACCGGGCGAAGGGGCTCACATCTGTCACCCTGGAGCTTTGGGAGGCTGTGGCCAGAGGATGACCTAAGCCCCCGGGTTCAATACCAGCCTGGGCACCTTGGTGAGATCTCGTCTCTACAAGAAGCCAAAAAATGAGCTGAGCGTGGTGGCACATGCCTGTCGTTTGGGCCACTCATGAGACCATGGTGGGAGGATGGCTGGAGCCCAGTATGTGGAGGTTGAGAATGGGCTCCTGCACTCTGGTCTGAGTGACAGAGCTGGACTCTGACTCAGAATAATAATACCAACCACAACCATCACAACCACAGGCCAGGTTAAGGTGCTCAGCCTGGCATCCCAGCCCTTCAGAGGTTGAGGTGAATGGACAGCCAGAGCTTGTGTGTTCGAGACCAGCCCAGGGCACTGGGCAAGACTTCATTTCAGACATCAAAAATAAATCCAATGATTAGCTGAGCGTAGTGGTGCAGCCCTGTGGTTCCAGTCACTCAGGAGGCTGAGGCAGAAGGATGACCTGAGCCTGGCAGGTGGAGTCCATGGTGACCGTGAGTATGCCACTGCTCTCAGGCCTGGGCCACAGAGTGGGATTCTGACTCCAGATAATAACAATCACCAGCACTGCCACCACCACCACCCCTGGCACTCAGCACAAGGAGTCACCTTCAGGGATGGGAGAGTATAGGCAGTATCCCGCCTGTTGTTTGTGGGAGTTTTGAAAGGTGGTCATCGGGTATGTCTGTCCTGTGCCTTCAGTCACACATCCCAGAAGGCCGGCCTCCACCCTTCACACTCGTGCCCCACAGCAAAGACCCGTGTGAGCACAGGGAATGGATGGCCCTGAGTTAGGGCAGCCATCAGGCACAGAATGATCAAAGCGGCCCAGCAATGCCGTGGTCAGCACAGATTCTGGTTGGCCAATTCAGCATCATCAGGTGTGGGGAGGGCTCCTTCATCTCCCAATCATTCCATTGTCCGCTGCCCACACAGACCATTCACTGGGGAGCCGTGGATGCCCTCGTGACATACATAGGAGGCAACTTTTGGTCGCTGGAGTCTCCATCAGCCAGAAGGGGGTACAGCTGCACAATTGTGGCTCCTGTGGCCTTGACCTGCGGGGCTCAGGTGGTCCTCCCACCTCAGACCCCGAGCAGCCAGGACTTTGGGGGCCATGATGCCTGTTTCAATTTTGAAGACCTCTCGTTGAGACAAGGTCTGTCCATGTTGCCCAGACTGGTCTACGACCCCTGGGTTCAGGCAGCCTCATGCCTCGGCATCCCACAGTGCAGGGCTTATGGCTGTGAGCCTTGGAACCTGGCCTGGACTCATACATTCTCTCTGCAGGGCCCACACTAAGGAATGATCCAGAATGAAGGCTACCACATCACGTGTAACCAGGACTGCAGGTGCTACCATCCACAACTTCTGTGTTCTGGGGAGCAACGAGGTCTCACTATGTGGCCCAGGCTGGTCTCAAAATCCCGGACTCCAGAAGCCCTGCATTGGGCTCCTAAAGCCACAACCCCATTGTCTGCCAGTCCACCATCTTTCAGGAACTCTAGGCCCAAGCCTGGGGCCTCCTTCCCAAAAGATCTCTGTCTGTTCACGATGATACCAACCCATACACTTTTTTCTTTGAGTCAGAGTCTCATTCTGATGCCCAGGCTGTAGGGCGATGGCTCACTCCTGGCCACTGCAATCTCGGCCTGCTGGGCTCTGGCAAGCCTTTTCCTGGCCTCCAAGGAGCAGGAACTACAGGTGTGCCCCACCATGCCCAGCTAGTTTGGGATGAGTGGTAGAGATGAGGTCTCGCTGAGGTGCCCGGGATGACTTCACCAGCAGGCATGAGCCAGCCGCTGGTGTCAGCCTCCCAAAGGGCTGGGATGATGAGCCTGATCTCCTGAGCCAGGCCTCGAACTTTCATCAAAAATGAAAGAGAAGGCCTGGCGTGGCGGCCCATGCCTGGAATCCTAGCACTCTGGGAGTCCGAGTGGGGAGTATGCCTGAAGCCCAGGAGCCAAAGCCAGCCCTGTGCAATGCAGGGAGACCCTGTCTCTGCACCCATCCAAACAGGGGTTCTGGGGTCGAGGTGGCCATTTTTTGGCCATTCCACTGGCTGTGGCAGGAAGATGCCAGAGACCAAGGTTTCAAGGCTGGTGGTGGATGACAGTCATGTCCCCAGGCCCCAGCCTAGGACACAGAGTCAGAGCTTGTCTCCAAAAAAATCAGAATCCTACACATATTCTCAACTGTGCATGGTGTGTTCACAGGGAAATTGGCTTTAGAGTCACAAAAAAATGAGATTCGTGTGGAAGAATTGTCCCCTGGTGAGGGATGTGTTCCTGGCCTTACTTGACAGGTGGTCCTCGTTTCCGAGTCTGAGGGTTGGCCTGCCTGGGGCACATTTCTCACCTCAGGGAGGAGAGGAGCAGGAACCTGGCCATGGAACCTCTGGAACTCCGACACCAAAGCTGTGGCAGCCATTGGGGGGTTGGGTCCTGAGGGTTCCGTGCTTGGGTGCCCTCACATGTTGGGGGACAGGAAGGGAAGGACTGCGGGTGGAAAGTTTGCAGGAGAATGGATTTCTTTCTTTCTTTCTTTCTTTCTTTTTTTCTTTCTTTCTTCCTTCCTTCCTTCCTTCCTTCCTTCCTTCCTTCCTTCCTTCCTTTCTTTCTTTCTTTCTTTCTTTCTTTCTTTCTTTCTTTCTTTCTTTCTTTCTTTCTTTCTTTTCTTTTCATTCCTCATTAGGTTGCCCAGGCTGCTCTCAAAGCACAACCTGGGCCATAATCTCAGCCTGGGCCTCCAAAACTGCTGTGATCGCATGCTTTACATTTGGTCGACATTCTGGTCTTCCTGCCTGGTCTTGAACTCTGGGCTGGAAGAGTTCCTACCAATGATGCCTGCTCTCACCCAAGGATTTCTGTTGTTAGCTTTGGGTCGAGGTGGGGGCTTGCTATGGTGTCCAGCCTGGTCTCAGCTCTCAGTCTCCAGCCAACTTCCTGTCTCAGCCTTCCCGAGTGCCGAGGAGACAGGTGTGGGTCGCCTAGCCAGCCCCCTTCAGACAGTTTGAGAGTCACACAATCCCTTTCCCCTAGGCGGACCCTGGGATGAGCCAGCAGGTTCACACTGGGGCTCGAGGCGGGTGGAGGTGTGAGTGCCTCGGGGGAGACACGCCCCTGCACCAGGCCCTCCCCTGTGCAGGCTTGGCGTGTGACTCTGGCTTCCATCTCCATGGTACCAGGTCATCTGAAGGGAGCCCGCCTTGCTTTGGGGCTCCGAGAGTGGTGTGAAGGCCTGGCATGGGGGCTTATGCCTGTCACCCTGGCTCTTTGGGAGGCAGAGGTGAAAGGTTGGCCTGAGCTCCCTGATTCGAAACCAGCCCGGGTACCTTGGCAAGACCTCGTCTCTACAAGAAGTCAAAAAAAATGTGCTGAGCGTGGTGGTGCATACCTGTCATACATACCACCCTGAAGGTCACGGCAGGAGTTTCACTGGAACCCAGAGGGTGGAGGCCATGGTGGCCGAGAGCGGGCCCCTGTGCTCCAGCTTGGGTGACAGAGCGGGTCTCCAATTCAGAATATTAATACCAACCACCATCATCACAACCACAGGCTGGGCTCAGGGTTTCAGCCTGGTATCCTGGCCCTTCAGAGGCCAAAACAAGTGGATGACCTGAGCCTGCGGGTTCACGACCAGCCCAGGACACTGGGCAAGACCTCATCTTGACCATGAAAAATAAATCCAAAGATTAGCTGGGCATGGTGGCACAGGCCTGTGGTCCCAGTCACTTGGGGGCCAAGGTGGGTGGATTGTCTGAGCCCAGCAAGTAGAGTCCTCAGTAACCTTGAGTGTGCCCCTGCACTCAGGCCTGGGCATCAAAGTGGGATTCCTACTTCAAATAATAATAATCACCACCACCGCCACCACCATCACCTCTGACACCCAGTGCGAGAAGTCACGCTCAGGAATGGGAGAGGAAAAGGCACTATCCTGCCTGTCTCTAGTGGGAGGTTTCAAAGGTGGCCACCGGGCATGTCCATTCTTCACTTTTGGCCATGCATCCCACAAGGCCTGCCTCCACACTCGTGCCCCACAGAAAACACACGTGTGAGCTAACGGAACATATGGCCCTGATTTAGGGCAGCTGCTGGGCACAGAGCGATCAAAGTGGTGGGGAATGCCACATCCAGCCCAGGTTCCTGTGGCCTGGTATGCCACCATTGGGTGAGGGGTGTGTCCCCTCCTCTCCTGATCACACCATTGTCCTGCCCACATGAACCTTTCCATGGGGAGCTGTGGATGCCCATCATGATGAACCTGGGAGGCATCTTTTTTGTGGCCTGAGTCTGTTGGCCAGGCTGGGGCACAGTGGCATGACCATGTCTCCCAGGGCCTTGACTTGCATATCTCAGGTGGTCTTCCCATCTCAGTCCCTGAGTAGCTGGGAGTCCAGGGTCACCATGCCTGACTCGATTTTGGAGACCTCTTTCCATATTGCCCGGGCTGTTCTCTGACCCCTGGGCTCATGCTGCCTCCCACCTTGGTCTCCCAGGGTATGGGACTGACGGCCATGTGCTATGGTGCCCAGCTTGAACTTGAATGTTCAGTCAGTGGGGACAATATAAAGGAACACCCCAGGATGAAGGCAACCACATCCTATGTCCTGGACCGTGGGTGTTACCACACATGACTCCTGTGTGTCCGTTCCTGGGAGCGATGAGCTCTTGCTAAATGGGCCAAGCTTGTATCGAACTTCCAGTGGTCCACCACCTTGGCATCCCAAAGCCGCAGCCAGATTTTCTGTCGATCCTCCATCTTTCGGGAATTCTAGGCCCAAGGCTGGGTCCTCCTTCCCAAATGATCTCTGTTCACGATCATCCCCACTACACACACAAATGGATGCTCTTTTTTTTTTTTCCCTTTTTTTATTTGAGTCAGTCTCACTCTATCGCCCAGGCTGGAGGGTGGTGGATTGCTCCCAGCCACCACAGCCTTGGCTTGCCGGGTTCCAGCGAGCTTTTCCCCAGCCTTCTGAGGAGTCAGAAAGACAAGCACGTACCACTATGCCTGGCTTACTTGGGATGGAGGATACAGACGAGGTCTCGTCAAGTTGCCTGGGCAAATCTTGGACTGTGGGCTAGGGCTGGTCACTGGTCTTGGCCTCCCAAAATGCTGGGATGATGAGTCTTAGCCCCTGAGCCTGGCCTTGATCCTTCATCAAAAATGAACCAGAAGGCCTGGTGCTGAGTTTCACGCCTGGAATCCCATCACTCTGGGAGGCCGAGACAGGAGTTTAGGTGGAGAACAGGAGCCGAAGGCCAGCCTGAACCACACAGGGAAACTCTACTCTGCACCCATCAAAACAGGGTGTCTGTGATCAAGGTGACCATCGTCAGGGCCACACCAGAGGCTGAGGCTGGAGGATCACCAGAGCCCACAGTTTCGAGGATGGTGGTGAAGGACAGTCATGTCCTGGGGGCCCAGCCTGTGCCACAGAGATGGAACCTGTCTCGATAAACATCAGAATCATACACATTCTCAACTGCGCATGCTGTGTTCACAGGGTGACTGGCTTTAGAGTCAGATAAAATGGGATTGGGGGGAAGAAATGTCCCTGGGTGAGGGATGTGCCCCTGGCATTTCTTGGTGGAAGTCCTTGTTGCCGAGTAGGCGGGTCAGCCTGCCTGGGGCACATTTATAACTTTGGAGAGGAGAGCCAGCAGAAACCAGTCAGGGAGCCTTGGGAATTCTTACACCAAAGTGTGGGCAGCCATTGAGGGGGGGCTGGGGCTGGAAGGTGTCAAGCTTATAGGACTCTCCCATGAGGTGGCGAAGGACTGAAGGCAAAAGGTTTGGAGGAGAAGGGATTTCTTTCTTTCTATCTTTCCTTCTTTTTTCTTTTTCCTTCTTTTTTCTTTCTTTCTTCCTTCCTTCCTTCCTTCCTTCCTTCCTTCCTTCCTTCCTTCCTTCCTTCCTTTCTATTTATTTATTTATTTTTATATTTTTATTTTTTATTTTTTTATTTTTTTGAGTTGGAGTCTCACTGGGTTGCCCAGACTAGAGTGCAGTGGCTGCTCCCGGCCACCGCAGCCCCGATCTACTGGGCTCCGGTGATCCTTCTGCTTCAGCCTTCTGAGTAGCCAGAACTACAGGCATGTGCTACCATGCCCGGCTGGTTTTTTGATTTATTGTAGAGATGAGGTCTTGCTGCCCAGGCGGGTCTCGAACTTGCGGGCTCAGGCAATCCACTCACCTCAGCCTCCCAAAGGCACGGGATTACAGGCTGAGCCACCGAGCCCAGCTCCTTCCTTCCTTTCTCTTTCTTTCTTCTTTCTTTCTTTCTTTCTTTCTTTCTTTCTTTCTTTCTTTCTTTCTTTCTTTCTTTCTTTCTTTCTTTCTTTCTTTCCTCTCCTAACTAGGTTGCCCAGGCTGCTCTCAAACTGCCCAACTTGGGCCATCCTCTTGTCCTGGGCCTCCCAATGTGCTGGGATCACAGGCTTTCCATTGTTCAGCATCCTGGTCTTCCTGCCTGGTATTGAACTTTGGGCAGAGGCGATCCTCCCACCAAGGCCTGCCCTCACTTAAGATTTTTGGGAGTTGTTTGGGGTTGTGGAGGGGGCTTGCTAAGTTTTCCACCCTGGTCTCAAGCTCCCAGTCTCTGGTCATCTTCCTGTCTCGGCCTGCCTGAGTGCTGAGGAGACAGGAGTGAGTTGCCAGGCCAGCCCCTACCCAGAAGGCTTGAGAGTCATGCTCTCCCTTTTCCCAAGGCAGTCCTTGGATGGAGTGAGTGGGTCAAACCTGGGTAATGAGTAGGGCAGAGGAGTTAGCACCCTGGTGTAGACACGTTCCTAGGTCAAGCACACCCCCTAGGGGGGGCTCAGAGGGGAATCTGGCTGCACTCTCTGGGGTCACGGGTGGTCAGAAGGGAGCGGGCCTCACGGTGGAACCCAGAGAGGGGTGTGGAGGCCAGGCGTGGGGGCTCATGCCTGTCATCCCAGTGCTCTGTAATGCCAAGACAAGAGGATGGCCTGAGCCCCCAGGTTCGAGACCAGCCAGGTCACCTTGGCGAGACCTCATCTCTTCAAGAAACCAAAAAAATGAGCCGAATGTGGTGGTGCATGCCTGTCATTCTGGCCACTCTGGAGGCCGCGGTGGGAAGATCCCCAGAGCACAACCAGTAGAGGCTGTGGTGGCCGAAAACTGGCTACTGCCCTCTGGCCTGGACAACAGAGCAGGACTCTGACTCAGAATAACACCAACCAGCAACACCACCACAGCCACACACCGGGCTCAGGGGCTCAGACTGGCATCCGGACCCTTCGTAGGCCCAGGCGAGTGGATGACCTGAGACTGCGGATTCAACATCATCCCAGAACACAGGTGGGGTGAGACCCCATCTCGACCATCAAAATAAATTCAAAGATTAGCCAGGCATGGTGGTGCAGGCCTGTGGTTCAAGCCACTCAGGGAGTTGAGGCAGGAGGATTGCCTTAGCCCGGCAGGTGGAGTTCATAGTCGCCGTGACCATGCCCGTACACTTTGGACTGGGTGATTAAGAGGGATTCTGACTCCAAATAATGATAATCACCAGCACCACTACCACCGCCACCCCTGCCACCCAGTGCGAGGTGTCACCCTCAGGATGGGAGAGAAAAAGTCACTTTCCAGCCTATCATCCATGGGAAGTTTCAAAGGTGGCCACTGGGCATGTAGGGCCCACGCCTTTGCCCATGCACCCCAGAAGGCCTGCCTAACTCTCCACACCAGTGCCCCACAGCAAGACATGTGTGATCTTATGGAACAGACGGTCTTGTGCGAGGGCAGCTGTCGGGCACACAACTATCAAGGCAGACAGGCAACATCGCAACCAGTCCAGGTTCCAATCATCCACTCTGCGACCTTTGGGTGGAGGGAGGGCCCTTTCCTCTCCCAATCTCTCCATTGTTACCCACCCACGTGGACCTTTCCCTGGGAACCATGGTCGCCCGTTGTGTTGCATGTGGGAGATGTATTTTTTGTAGCCGAAGTCTCTGTCGGACTGGCTGGGGCACAGCGGCATGTATGTGGCTCCAGGGGCTTCAACTTGTGGGGCTCAGATGATCCTCCCATATCAGCCTCCAAGCAGCTGGGACTCTGGGGGCCACCATGACTGACTTGATTTTGGGGACCTAATGGTGAGATAAGGTCTGACCACATCACCCAGGCTTGTCTCCGAACCCTGGGCTTAGGCAGCCTCACACCTCGGCCTCCCAGGGTGTGGGGCTGATGGCAGTGAGCCACGATACCCATCCTGGACTGGCACTTTCTCTTGGTGGGGGCGACACCAAGGAATGCCCTGGGACAGAGGCCACCACATCCCATGTAGCCAGGACCACAGTTACCACAACGTGCAATTCCAGAGTTTGTGTTCTGGGGAGCGATGAGGTCTCGCTACATGGCACGAGCTGGTCTCAAGCTCCTAGACTCCAGCAGTCCACCACCTCAGCTTCTCAAAGCCACAGCTTGATAATCTGCTGATCCATCATCTTTCGGGAATTCTAGGTCCAAGGCTAGGTTCTCTTTCCCAAATGATCTCTGTCTGTTCACGATGATCCTCACTACACACACAAATGGATGCTATTCTTTTTTTCATTTTTTCCTTTTTTTTGGTGAGTTGAAGTCTCACTTTGTTGCCCAGGCTGGAGGGCAGTGGCTCGCTCCTAGCCACCGCAGCCTAGGTCCACCAGGCTCTGGTGAGCTTTTTCCTGTCCTTCTGAGGAGCCAGAAGGACAGGAGTATGCCACAACACCTAGCTCATTTGGGATGGAGGGTAGAGACGAGGTCTAACCGAAGTACCCAGGTGTTTCTCAGTCTGCAAGCTTGAGTTGGCCGCTGGCCTCGGACTCCCAAAGCACTGGGATAAGTAGACTGAGCCCCTGAGTCTGGCTTCAATCCTTTGTCAAAAATGAGCCAGAAGGAATGGTGTGGTGGCTCATGCCTGGAATCCCAGCACTCTGGGAGGCCAAGGCAGCAGTATGGCTGCAACCCAGGAGCTGAAGGCCAGTCCGGGCAATGCAGGAAGACCCTGATTCCACACCCATTCGAACAGGAGTTCTGGGGTTGAGGTGCCAATCATGCCGGCCACTCTGGAGGCTGAGGCTGGAGGATAGCCAGAGCCCACGATTTCAAGGCTGGTGGTGAATTATGGTCATGTACCCAAGCCCCAGCTTTGGCCAGAGCCAGGCTCTGTCTCCAAAAATATCAGATTCGTAGACAGATTCTCAACTATACGTGGTTTGTTCACAGGGCGACTGGCTTTAGAGTCAGAAAAATTGGGATTGGGGGGAAGAAATATACCTGGGGGAAGGATGTGTCCCTAGAATTTATGTCAGAACGTCCTCATTGCCGAGTTGGAGGGTCATCTGCCTGGGGCACATTTATAACCTTGGAGAGAAGAGGTAGAAGAAACCCAGCCAGGGAGCCTCAGGAACTCCCACACCAAAGTGTGGCAGCCATTTGGGGTTTGGGGATGGAAGGTGCCAAGCTTGATGGACCCTCACATGTGGGAGAGGGGCGGGAGAGAAGAACTCAGGGCAGAAGCATTGCAGGAGAATGGATTTCTTTCTTTATTTCCTTCCTTCTTTCTTTTCCTCTCTCTTTCACGTTTATTTCATCACTAGGTAACCCTGGCTACTCTCAAACCGCCCAACTTGGTCCTTCCTATTGGCTTCAACCTCCCAAACTGCTGGGATCATAGACTTTCCTTCTGGTCATCATCCTGGTTTTCCTGACTGTTCTTGAACACTGAGCCTGAGGCGATCCTCCCACCAAGGACTGCCCTCACCATATGTTTTCTGAGTTTTGCTTGGGGATGAGGTGGGGGCTTCTTATAGTGTCCAGCCTGGTCTCAGCTCCCAGGCTCCAGTCATCTTCCCATCTTAACATTTCTGAGGGCCAAGGAGAAAGGCGTGAGTCACCCAGCACCCCCCCAATGATTTGAGAGTCATGCCCTCCTTTCCCCAAGGTAGCCCCTGGGAGGAACCAGCGAGTTCACCTTGGTAAATGAGTCAGGTGGAGGGGTGGGCTCCCTGGCAGAGGCAAGCCCCTGTGCCAAGTGCTCAGCAGACACTCAGGCTGCCCTCTCTGGGTTCCCTGGTAGTGTGAATGGAGAGGTCCTCACTATGGGGTTTGGTGAGGGGTGTGAAGGCCAGTCACGGGGTGTCATGCCAGTCACCCTGACACTTTGGGAGAGGATGGCCTGAGCCAATAGATTCAAGACCAGCCCGGGCACCTTGCTGAGACATCATCTCTGCAAGAAATCAACAAAATGAGCTGAGCATGGTGGTGTATGTCTGTCATTATGGCCATTAGTGAGGCCAAAGAGGGAAGATCGCCAAATCCTAATGAGCCGAGGCTGTGGTGACCAAGAGCAGGCCCTGTGCTCTGGCCTGGGTAACAGAGGGGGACCCTGACTCAGAATACTAATACCAACCACAACCCCCACAACCACAGGCTGGGCTCAGGGACTCACCCTGGCATCCTGGCCTTTCATAGGTCCAGCTAATTGGATGACCTGAGTCTGCGGGTTCGAGACCAGCCAGGTACACTGGGTGAGACCTCGTGTCAGCATCAAAAATAAATTGAAGGATTAGCCCGATGTGGTGGCTCAGGTCTGTGGTTCCAGCCACTCAGGGGACCAAGGTGGGAGGATCGCCTGAGCCTGGCAGTTACAGTATGCTGTGGCCATGGCATGTCCCTGCACTCCAGCCTGGGCAACAGAGTGGGATTCCAACTCCAAATAATAATAATCATCACCACTGCCATCATCACCACCCCTGACACCCAGCCTGAGGAGTCATCCTCAGGGATGGGAGAGGAAAATCCACTTTCTTGCCTGTCATTCATGAGAGGATTCAAAGGTGGACACCGGGCACGTCTGCCCGGTCCCTTTGGCCATGCACCCTAGAAAGCCTGCTTTCACCTTCCACACTTGTGCCCCATGCAAAGATGCATTTGAGCTCACAAAACAGACGGCCCCAGGCTAGGGTGGTCGTCGGGCACAGAGCGATCATGGTGGTCTGGCAACGCCATGGCCAGGACAGGTTCTGGTTACCCAGTCTGCCACCTTCAAGCATGTGGAGGACCCTTTCCTCTCCCTACCACACCATCGTCCACCACCCATGTGGTCGTTTCCCTGGAGAGCGGTGGACGCCTGTCATGACACACGTGGGAGGCAACATTTTTGTCACTGGAGTCTCCATCAGCAGGGCTGTGGTGCAGTGGCATGATTGTGACTCCTGGGGCCTCTACCTGAGGGGCCTAGGCAGTACTCCAACCTTGGCCCCCAAGCAGCCAGGTCTCAGGTTCCACCATGCCTGTCTTAATTTTGGGGATCTCATGCTGAGAAGAGTTCTGGCCATGTCACCAGGGCTGGTCTCCGACCCCAGGATTCAGACAACCTCCCACCTCAAAGTCCCAGGGCACTGGTCTGACGGGCGTGAGCTACGGTGACTGGCCTGGACTCATAAGTGCTGTCGGCGGGGGTGAAGCAAAGACACACCCCGGCACGGAGGCCACCATACCCCATGTAGCTGGGACCACAGGCTCCACCACATGTGACTCAAGTGCTTTCTGGGGAGTGACGAGGTCTTGCTTCGTGACCCAGCTTGGTCTCGAACTCCCGGGCTCCAGCGTTAACCTGCCTCAGTCTCCCAAAGTCACAGCACGATTGTCTGCCAATTCACCATATTTCGGGAACACTATGCCCAAGGCTGTGACCTCCTTCCCCAATGATCTCTGTCTGTTCTCGATGATCCCAACTCAATACACAAATGAATACATGTCTTTACTTTCCTTTCACTTTTTAAGAGACAGTTTCTCACTCCATCACCCAGGCTGGAGGGCAGTGGCTCACTATTGGTCAACACAGTCACAGCTAGCCAAGCTCCTGTGAGAATTCCCCACCCAGCCTTTTGAAGAGCCAGAATGACAGGTGTGCGACACCACGCCCAGCTCATTTGGGATGGAGGTAAGAGACGAGGTCTTGCTGAGTTGCCCAGGCAGGTCTTGGCCCATGGGCTGGGGCCGGCCACTTGCCTTGGCCTCCCAAAGCACTGGGATGATGAGGATGAGCACCCAAACCTGGTCATGATCATTTATCAAAAACGAACCAGAAGGCCTGGTGTGGCGTCACCAGCCTGGAATCTCAGCCCTCTGGGAAGCAGAGGCGAGAGGAAGGCTGGAGCCCAAGAGCTCAAGGCCAGCCCAGGGCATGCAAGAAAACCCCGTCTCAGCTCCCATCCAAACAAGGGGTCTGGGGTCATGGTGTCCATCATCCCAGCCACTCTAGAGGTTGAGGTGGGAGACTTGCCAGAGCTCACAAAGTCGAGGCTGGCAGTGACGGTTGTGTCCCTGGGCCCCAGCCTGGGCCACAGAGCCAGTCCCTCTCTCCAAAATCATCAGAATTGTACACAGATTCTCAACTGCACATGGTGTGTTCACAGGGCGACTGGCTTTAGAGTCAGGCAAAATGGGATCGGGTGGGAAGAAATGTTCCTAGGTGAGGGATGTGTCCCTGGCCTTTCTTGGCAGAAGTTCCTCATTTCCAAATCAGGGGGTAAGCCTTCCTTGGGCACATTTCTCACCTCGGAGAAGAGAGCTGGTAGGAACCAAGCCAGGGGGCCTTGGGAACTCCCACACCAAAGTGAGGGCAGTCATTGGTGGGGGTTGGGGCTGGAGGTGCTGAGCTTGGGTTACCCTCACATGTGGGGCTGATGGGGGGGACTTACTGAGGACAGAAGGTTTGCAGGAGAATGGATTTCCCTTTTTCTTTCTTTTCTTTTCTTTTCTTTTCTTTTCTTTCTTTCTTTCTTTCTTTCTTTCTTTCTTTCTTTCTTTCTTTCTTTCTTTCTTTCTTTCTTTTCTTTCCTCACTAGCTTTCCCAGTCTGCTCTCAAACGACCCAACTTGGTCTACCTTCTTGGTCTGCGCCTCCCAAACTGCTGCAATCATAGGTTTTCAATTTGGTTGACATGATGGTGTTCCTGCGTGGTCTTGAACTCTGGGCTGGAGGCAATCCTCCTGATGAGGCCTGCACTCACCCAAGGACTGGTGTGGTGGCCCACGGTTGAAATCCCATTGATCTGAGAGGCCAAGGTAGGAGGATGGCTAGAGCCCAGGAGCCCAAGGCCAGCCTGTGCCACGCATGGAGACTCCATCTCCGCAACCATCCAAACAGGGAGCCTGGGTTCGAGGTATAGGTTGTTGAGGCCACTCCAGAGGATGAGGCAGGAGGAGTGCCAGAAGCCGTGATTTCAAGCTTGGTGATGAATGACGGTCATGTCCTGGGTCCCTAGCCTGGGCCACAGAGCCAGACCCTGTCTCCTAAAAGATCAGAATCTCACACAAGATTCCCAACTGCACATGATGTGTTTACATGGAGACTGGCTTTAAAACCAGGAAAAATAGGATTAGGGGAAAGAAATATCTGCAGGTGAGAGATGTGTCCCTGGCCTTTCTTGGTGGAAGTTTCTTGTTGCCGAGTTGGATGGTTGGCCTGCCTGGGGCACATTTCTCAACTCAGAGAGGAGATCCGGTAGGAACCCATCCAGGGAGCCTCGGGAACTAATGCAATGAAGTGAGGGTAGCCATTGGGGGGTTGGGGATGGAAGGTGCCGAGCTAGGGGGACCCTTGTATGTGGGGGTGGCAGGAGAGGAAGAACTGAGGGCAAAAAATTGCAGGAGAATGTATTTCTTTTTTGACTTAGATTTTCTTTCTTTCTTTCTTTCTTTCTTTCTTTCTTTCTTTCTTTCTTTCTTTCTTTCTTTCTTTCTTTCTTTCTTTCTCTTTCTTTCTTTCTTTCTCTTTCTTTCTTTCTTTCTTTCTTTCTTTCTTTCTTTCTTTCTTTCTTTCTTTCTTTCTTTCTTTCTTTCTTTCTTTTCTACTCTCTCGTTTTTGTTTCCTCACTTGGTAGCCCTGGCTGCTCTCAAACTGCCCAACTCAGTCCTTCCTCTCTTCCTCGGCCTCCCAAACTGCTGCTATCACAGGCTTTCCATTTGGTTGAAATCCCGGTCTTTCTGCCTGGTCTTGTTATCTGGGACTGAGATGATCCTCCCACTGAGGCCTGCCCTCACCCAAGTAATTTTGGGTTTTGCTTGGGGTCGAGGTGGGGGCTTGCTATGGTGTCTAGCCTGGCCTCAGCTCCCGGGCTCTGACCATCTTCCCGTCTCAGCCTCCTCAAGTGCTGAGAAGATAGGTGTGAGTCACCTGGCCAGGCCCCCTGATGGTTTGAAAGTCATCCCCTCCCTTTCCTCGAGGAGGACCCTGGCAGGAGCGAACAGGTCCACCCTAGGGACTGAGGCAGGTGGAGGGGTCTGTGCCACAGCAGAGACATGCCCCTGTGCCAGGAACTCCCCAGGTTTGGGCTCAGCAGGTGACCCAAGCTGTCCTCTCCAGGGTCCCCGGTCATTTGAAGGGAGCGGGTCTCAGGGTGGGGCCCCAAGAGGTGTGTAGAGGCTGGGTGCTGGGGCTCATGCCTGTCACCCCAGCAATTTGGGAGTCTGAGGTGAGAGAATGGCTTGAGCCCCCTAGTTTAAGACCACCCTGGGCAACTTGACAAGATGTCATCTCTACAAGAAGCCAAAAAAATGAACCTAGTGTGGTGAAACACGCCTGTCCTTTTGGCCACTTGGGAGGCTGTGTTAGGAGGATTGCTGGAGCCCAGTCATTGGAGACCGTGGTGGCTAAGAGCAGTCCACTGCACTCCCACCTGGGCGATAGAGTGTGACTCCGACTCAGTAAGACGATACCAACCACCACCGCCACAACCACAGGCCAGACTCAGGGCCTCAACCTGGCATCCTGGCCCTTCAGAGGCCAAGGCGAGTGAATAGCCTGAGTCTGTGGGTACAAGACCACTCTGGGTCACTAGGCAAGAACTTGACTCGGCCATGAAAAATGAATCCAAAGATTAGCCAGGTGTGGTGGCTCAGGCTTGTGGTTCCAGTGACTCAGGTGTCTGAAGTGGGTCGATCACCTGAGCCTGGCAGGTGGAGTCCTCAGTGCCCGTTAGTGTGCCCCTGTGCTAAGGCCTGGGCAACAGAGCAGGATTCCGATTCCAAATAAAAATTATCACCACCACTGCCACCACCACCACCACCCCTGCCACCCAGCTTGAGGAGAGAAAAAGGCTGTATTCCCCTTGTAGTTTGTGGGAGATTTCAAAGTTGGCCATGAGGCAAGTCCATTCCATGCCTTTGGCCACACGTCCCAGAAGGCCTGCCTCCACCCTCCACACTCATTCCCCATGGCAAAGACACATGTGAGTTCACAGAAAAGATGGCTCCAAGGAAGGGTGGCCGTCAGGCACAGAGCAATCAAAGCGGTCCAGCAATGGCACAACCAGCTCAGGGTCCAGTAGCCGGTCTCCCACCTTTTGGTGGTGAGAGCGCCCCTTCCTTTTCTGATCACGCCATCATCCCCAATGCATGCAGACCTTTTTCAGGGAGCCATGGATGCCTGTCATGACACTCATTGGAGGTGTCTTTTTTGTTGCTGGAGTCTCCTTTGACCTAACTGGAGCAAGTCAGCACAATCATGGATCCTGTGGCCTCAACCTGCGGGGTTCAGAAGGTCCTCTCACTTCAGTCCCTGAGCAACTGGAACACTGGGTCCACTATGCCTGACTCGATTTTGTGGATGCCTTGCTGAGACAAGGTCTGGCCACATTGCTGGGCTGGGCTCCAACCCCTGGCCACAGGCAGCCTCCTGCCTCAGTCTTCCAGTGCACAGGGCTGATGACTGTGAGCCATGGTGCCCAGCTCATTTGGGATGGAGGGTAGAGATGAGTTTCACCGAGGTGCCCAGGTATGTCTCAGCTCACAGGCTCAGGATGGCTGCTGGCCTCAGCCTCCCAAAGCACTAGGATGACTAGGCTGAGCCCCAGATCCCAGCCTCGATCCTTCATCAAAAACGAACCAGAAGGCCTGACGTGGCAGCCCACATTTGGAATCCCAGCTCTCTGGGATGCTGAGATGAGAGGATGGCTGGATCCCAGGAGCCCAAGGCCAGCCCAGGCCACGCAGGGAGACCCCGTTTCCACACCCATCCAAACAGGGGTTCTAGGGTCAAAGTGCCCATTGTCCCAGCCACTCTGGAGACTGAGGCAGGAGGATGACCAGAGTCCATGATTTCGAGGCTGGCAGTGAATGATGGTAGAGTCTTTAGGTCCCAGCCTGGACCACAGAACCAGACCCTGTCTCCAAAAACATCAGAATCGTACACAGATTCTCAACTATGTGTGGGCGACTGGCTTTAGAACCAGGAAAAATGGGATTGGGGGGAGGAATTGTCCTCAGGTGAGAGATGTGTCCCTGGCCTTTCTTGGCAGAAGGTCCTCATTGCTGAGTCAGAAGGTAGGCCTGCCTGGGGCACATTTCACAGCTCAGAGATGAAAGCCAGCAGGAACCCGTTCAGGAAGGCTTGGGAATTCCCACACCAAAGCAGAGGCAGCCATTTGGGGGTGGTTGGGGTTAAAAGATGCCGAGCTTGGGGGACCTTCACATTGGGCAGGGGAGGACTGAGGGCAGAATGTTTGCAGGAGAATGGATTTCTTTCTTTCTTTCTTTCTTTCTTTCTTTCTTTCTTTCTTTCTTTCTTTCTTTCTTTCTTTCTTTCTTTCTTTTTTTCGTTCGTTCTTTCTTTCTCTCTCTCTCTCTCTCTCTTTCTTTCTTTCTTTCCTTCTTTCTTTCTTTCTTTCCTTCCTTCCATTCTTTCTTTTCTTTCCACGCTAGGTATCCCAGGCGGCTCTCAAACCGCCCAATTTGTGCCATCCTCTCAGTCTGGGTCTCTCAAACTGCTGGAATCACAGGCTTTCCAATTGATCGACATCTTGGTCTCCTGCCTGGTCTTGAGCTCTGGGCCGAAGGCGACTCTCCCACTGTAGCATTCCCTCACCCAAGGATTTCTATGTTTTGATTGGGGTTGAGGTGGGGACTTGCTATGGTGTCCAGCCTGATCTGGAGCTCCCAGGCTCCAGTCATCTTCCCATCTCGGCCTCTCTGAATGTGGAAGAGACAGGCATGAGTCGCCCGGCTGTCCCCACTACCCTGAAGGCTTGAGAGTCACACCCTCCCTTTACCCATGGATGCCCCTGGGACGAGCTAGCCAGGCCAACCTGGGGAACAAGGTGGGAGGAATGGTGGGCTCCCCAGTGAAGACACACCTATGTGCCAGGCGCTCCCAAAGGACACGGCGGGCGACTCCAGCTACCCTCTCTGGGGTCCCAGGTCGTCAGAGGGGAGTGGACCTTGTGGTGGGGCCCTGAGAGGGGTGTGGAGGCCCAGTGCAGGGGATCACATCTGTCTTCTCGGTGTTCTGGGAGGTCAAGGTGAGAGGATCACCCGAACTAACCAGGGCACCTTGGGCAGGCCTCATCTTTAAAAGAAGCCAAACAAAAGAGCCGAGCTTGGTGGTACAGCCTTTTGTTCTAGCCCCTAGGGAGGCCTCAGCAGGATGATCGCCAGAGCCCATCCTGTGGAGATCGCAGTGGCTGAGTGTGGTCCCATGTGCTCTAGCCTGGGTGACAGAGCAGGATTCTGACTCCAAATAATAATAATACCACCACCACTATCATCACCCCACAACCCAGCATGAGGTGTCACCCTCAGGAATGGGAGAAGAAATAGCACGTTCCCATCTTTCATTCGCAGGATGTCTCAAAGGTAGCAACCGGGCACGTCCATTCCACACCTTCAGCCACATATTCCAGGAGGCCTGCCTCCACCCTCCACCTGTGCACCATTGCAATGGCTGATCTGAGCTCATGGAACAGAGGGCCCCGAGTTAGGGCAACTGTAGGGCACAGAGCGATCAAGGTGGCCTGGCAATGCCACAGCCAGCCTGGGTTCTGGTCGCCCAGTCTGCCACCTTAGTGTAGGGGGAGGGGCCCCTACTTCTCCCAATCACTCCATCATCCCCTCTCGAGCTGATTTTTTCCTGGGGAGCTGTGGATGCCCATCGTGATTCACTTGGGAGGCGTCTTTTTTTGTCGCTGGAGTCTCCATCGGACGGGCTGGTGTAAGATGGCATGATTGTAGCTTCCGAGGTCTCAACATGCGGGACCCAGGCGGTCCTCCCACCTCGGGCCCCTAGCAGTTGGGTCTCCAGGGACCACCACGCCTTACTCAATTTTGGAGACCTGTTGCCATGACAAGTTCTGGCCATGGCACCCAGGCTGTGGAGGCTGCGGTGGCTGAGAGCCAGCCCCTGTGCTCCACCCTGGGCGACAGAGAGAGACCTTGAATCAGAATAATAATATGAGCCACCACAACCATAGGCAGGGATCAGGGGCTCAGCCTGGCATCCTGACCCTTCAGAGGCCCAGGCATGTGAACAGTCTGAGCCTGCAGGTTTGACACCAGACTGGGACACAGGGCGAGACCACATCTCTGCCATAAAAATAAATCCAAAGATTAGCCAGGTGTGGTGGCACAGGCATTTGGTTCCAGTCAATTGGGGTGCTGAAGCAGGAAAATTGCCTGAGCACAGCAAGTGGAGTCTGTGGTGTCCGTGAGCATGCCCCTGCACTCTGGCCAGTGCGACAGAGTGGGATTCTGACTCCAAATAATAATAAGCACCACAACCATCACCACCACCACCACCCGTACCGACCAGTGCTAGGTGTCACCCTCAGGAATGGAAGAGGAAAAGGCACTTTCCACCTGTCATTCATGGGATGTTTCAAAGGTGGCCACCAGGTAATCCATCCCACACCTTTGGCCACATGTCCCAGAAGGCCTGCCTCCACCATCCACCATGCCCCATGGTCAAGAGGCGTGTGAGTGCAAGGAACAGAAGGCCCCGAGTTAGGGTGGCCATCGGGCACAGAGCAATCAAGGTGACCTGGCAATGCCATGGCCTGCCCATGTTCTGGTCACCTGGTCTGCCAACTTAGGGCAGTGTGAGGGCCCCTTCCTCTCCTGATCACTCCATCGTCCCCTGCCCAAGCTGACCTTTCCCTGGAGAGCTGTGGACACCCATTTTGATGTACATGGTAGGCGTCTTGTTTGTCACTGGAGTCTCTGTCAGATGGGCTGGGGTGCAGTGGCTCCTGAGGCCACGACCTGCAGGGCTCATGAGGTCCTCCCACTTCAGCCACCGAGCAGCCAGGACTCCGGGGGCCACTATGCCTAATTCTATTTTGGGAACCGCTTGCAGAGACAAGGTCTGGCCATGTCTCATGGGCTGGTCTCCAAATCCAGGGCTCGGGTAACCTCCCATCTTGGACTCTCAGGACACGTGGCTGATGGTCATGAGCCAAGGTGTCTGGCCTAGAATTGCATGTGCTGTTGGCAGGGGCGATGCAAAGGGATGCCAGAGAACGAAGGCCACTGCATCCCATGTAGCTGGGACTGCGCGAGCCACCACATGCGACTTGAGTGTTTGCAGTCTGGATAGTGATGAAATCTTGCTACGTGGCCCAGGCTGGTCTCGAACTCCCAAGCTCTAGCAACCCCCACCTCAGCCTCTCAAAGCCGCAGCCCTATTATCTGCCAAAAAACCATTTTTCTGGAACTCTGTGCACAAAGGCTGAGACCTCCTTCCCCAAAGATCTGTCTGTTCACGATGATCCCAGCTCCATACACAAATGGATGCTCTTCTTTTCCTTCCTTTTTTTTTGAGTTGGAGCCTCACTCCGTCACCCAGCCTGGAGGGTGCTGGCTCGCTCACAGCCACTGAACCTCACCCTACCGGGTTCTGGTGACCCTTCCCCCTCAGCCTTTAGAGGGGCCAGAACTATAAGCATGTGCCACCACGCCTGGCTCATTTGGGATTGAGGGTAGAGACGAGGCCTCACGGAGTTGCCCTGGTGCATCTCAGATCAGTGGGTTCGGGTTGGTCGCTACCCTCAGCCTCCCAAATGGCTAGGATGACAAAGATAAGCCCCTGAGCCAGGCCTTGATCCTTCGTTGTTAATGAACCAGAAGGCTGGGTGTGTGCCCCAAGTTGAATCCCAGTGCTCTGGGATGCCAAGGAGGGAGGATGGCTGGAGCCCAGGAACTCAAGGCCAACAGGGCAATGCTGGGAGACACCATCTCCACACCCATTCAAACAGGTCATGGTGCTCGACGTCCCTACCACTCCAGATACTGAGGCAGGAATATTGCCAGAGTCTGAGATTTCAAGGCTGGCAGTGAATGAGGGTCGTGTCCCTGGGCCCCAGCCTGGGCCACAGAGCAAGACCATGTCTCCAAAAACATCAGAATCGTACACAGATGTTCAACTGTGCATGGTGTGTTCACAGGGTGACTGGCTTTAGAGCCAGAAAAAATGGGACTGAGCGGGGAAGAAATTTACCCAGGTGAGGGTTTTGTCCCCTGGCTTTCATGGCAGAAGATCCTTGTTGCTGAATCAGAATGCCAGCCAGCCTGGAGCATATCTCTCACCTCATAGAGGAAAGCCAGCAGGAACCCAGCCAGGGAGCCTCAGGAGCTCATGCACCAAAGCGGGGAGGGGTTTGGGCTGGAACGTGCCAAGCTTGGGTGACCCTCACATGACGGGGGGTGGGGTGGGAAGCTCTGAGCGCAGATTTTTTGCAGGAGAATGGTTTTCTTTCTTTCTTTCTTTCTTTCTTTCTTTCTTTCTTTCTTTCTTTCTTTCTTTCCTTTCCTTTCCTTTCTTTCTTCCTTCATTCCTTTCCTTCATTCTTTCTTTCATTCTTTTCTTTCCTCACTAGATTGCCCAGGATGCTCTCAAACCACCCAACTAGGGCCATTCTTTTGGTATGGGCCTCCCAAACTGTTGTGATCACAGGTTTTCCATTTGCTCAACAACCTGGTCTTCATTCCTGGTTTTGGACTGTGGGTGGGAGGAGATCCTCCCACTGAGGCCTGCCTTCCCCCAAGGTTTTTGGTGTTTTGCTTGGTGTCAAGGTTAGGATTTGCTGTGGTGTCCAACCTGTTCTCGAGCTCCTGAGCTCTATCCATCTTCCTGTTTCAGCCTCCCCATGTTCTGATGAGACAAGGGTGAGTCACCCAGCCATCCTCTCATCACTGAAGGTTTGAGAGTCATGCACTCCCTTTCCACGTGTCACCCTCTGGGAGGAGTGAGCAGGTCCACCCTGGGGAACAAGGGGGAAAGAGGGGTGGGTGTCATGTCCAAAACATGCCCATGCACCAGGCAATTACCCCATAGAGGGCTCGGTGGATGAATCAGGCCACATTCTCCAGGGTCCGTGTCATCCAAAGGGAGTGGGTCTTGAGGAGGGGCCCTGATAGTGGTGTGGAAGCTAGGTCTTGGGGCTCATGCCTGTCATTCTGGTGCTCTGGTAGGCCAAGGCAAGAGGATGGCCTGAGCCCACTAATTTGAGACCAGCCCAGGCACCTTGGCGAGTCCTCGTCACTACAAAAAGTCAAAAAAATGAGCCGAGCTTGGTGGTGCAGGCTTTCTTTCTGGCCACTCAATTGGCTGTGGTGGGAGGATTGCTGGAGCCCAGCCAGTGGCGCTTGCAGTGGCCAAGCAAGGTCCCCAGTGCTCTGGCATGGGTGACAGAGTGGGACTGTGACTCAGAATAATAATGCAAAAAACCACCACCACCACAACCACAGGCCAGGCTCAGGGGCTCAGCCTGGCATCTTGGACCTTCGGAGGCCCATGTGAGTGATGGCCTGGGCCTGTGTGTTCGATACCAGCCAGGGACACAGAGTGAGACCTCATATCATCCACCAAAAAAAAATCCAAAGGTTAGCTGTGCATGGTGGCACAGGCCTGTCATTCCAACCACTCTGGGAACCGAGGTGGGAGGATCACCTGAGCCCGGCAGGTGGAGTCCACAGTGGCCATCTGTATGCCCCTGAACTCTGGACATATAGAGTGGGATTTTGACTCCAAATAATACTAATCACCACCACCACCACCACCCCTGCCACACAGCATGAGGTGTCATCCTCAGGTATGTGAGTGAAAAATGCACTTTCCAGCCTGTCATTCATGGGAGGTTTCAAACGTGGCCACTGGGCACGTCCGTCCCACACCTTTGACCAAGTGCCTCAGAAGAACTGCCTCCACCCTCCAAATTTGTGACTGACATTAAAGACGTGTGTGAGCTAACAGAACAGACAGCCCTGAGCTAGGGCAGCCATCGGACACTGAGCAATCAAGGCGTTCGGGCAAAGCTGTGGGCAGCCCAGGATCTGGTCGCCCTGTCTTCCACCTTTGGGCATGGGGAGGACCCCTTCCTCTCCTGATCACTCCATCATCCCCCTCATATGCGGATCTTTCACTGGGTAGCTGTGGACTCCAGCTCTCAAGCATGGTAGAGGTGTCATTTGTGTCACTAGAGTCTCTGTCTGCAGCACTGGCACAAGGCAGCAGGATCATGGCTCCTGGGGCCTTGAACTGTGGGGATTCGGCAGTAATCCCAGCTGGTTCTCCATTGGCCATCACACCTGACCCAATTCTGGGGACCTCTCACCAAGACGAGGTCTGGTCATGTCACCCAAGATGCTCTCAGATCACAGGGCTCAGGCAGCCTCCTGCCTCAGCCTCCCAGGTTGTGAGGCTGATGACTGTGAGTCATGGTGCCTGGCCTAGACTCGTGCGTTTTGTCAGCAGGGGCAACGCAAAGTAATGCCACGGGATGGAGGGCACCACATTCAGTGTGGCCAGAACCATGGGCGACACCACGCATGACTCCAGTGTTTGCATTCTGGGGAGCGACGTGGTCTCGCTATGTGGCCCAGGCTGGTCTCGAACTCCTGAGCTCCAGCGATTCCCTGCCTCAGCCTTCCAAAGCCACAGCCCGATTATCTGCCTATCCACCCCTTTTCAGGAACTCAAGGCCCAAAGATGGGGCTCCTTCACAAATGATCTCTGTCCACAATGATCCCAACTCCGTACACAAATGAATACTCTTCTTTTTTTTCTCTTTTCATTTTTTATTTGAATTGGAGTCTCACTCTGTTGCCCAGGCTCTAGGGTGGTGGCTGACTTCCAGCCACCACAGCCTTGGCCCAATGGGCTTCTGCAAACCTTTCCCCAGCTGTCTGAGGAACCGAAATGACAGGAGTGTGCCACCACGCCCAAATCACTTGGGGTGGAGGGTAGAGAAAATGTCTTGCTGAGATATCTGGGTGGGTCTCAGTCTACCAGCACAGGTTGGTCGCTGGCCTCTGCCTCCCAGAGTGCTAGAATGACGAGGCTAAGCCCCAGAGCACAGCCTTGATCCTTCATCAAAAATAAACTAGAAGGTCTGGTGCAGCATCCCATGTTTGGAATCCCAGCTCTCTGGGAGGCCGATGTGGAGAATGGCAAAACCCAGGAGCCCAAGGTCATCCCAGGCCATGCAAGGAGACCCCGTTTACACATCCAACCCAACAGGGGGTTTGGGTTGAGGTGTCCATCATCCCCGCCACTCCAGAGATTGAGGTGAGAGGATCACCAGAACCCATGATTTCGAGGCAGGTGGTGAAGACATTCGTGTCCCCAGGCACCAGCCTGGGCCACAGAGCCAGACCCTGTCTTCAAAAACATGAGAATCATTCACAGATTCTCAACAGCACATGGTGTGTTCACAGGGTGACTAGCTTTAGAGCCAGGAAAAATGGGATTGGAGGGGAAGAAATGTCCCCAGGTGAGGGATGTGTCCCTTGTCTTTCTTGTCAGAATGTCCTTGTTGTTGAGTGGGAGGGTTTGCTGCCTGGGGGACATTTCACACCTCACAGAGGAGAGCCAGCAGGAACCCAGCCAGTGAGGCTTGGAAACTCTCACACCATAGCGGGGACAGTCACTTGGTGGGGCTTGGGATTGAAAGGTGTCGAGCTTGGGGGACCTTCCATTGTGGGGGTGGGCAAGGACTGAGGGAAGAAGGTTTGCAGGAGAATGAATTTCTTTCTTATTTTCTTTCTTTCTTTTTTCCTTTATTTCTGTCCTTCCTTCCTTCCTTCATTTCTTTCTTTAATTATTTGATTTTTTAACTATTGATGGGCTCTCTCTCCTATAGCTTTACCATGAGAATTTTGTGGAATTTCTGTAGAATGAGAGATATCAAACTGTAAAACAATGACTGAAAAGCTTTGGATGCATAACCAGGAGCATTATCAGATTTTAATTGTTTAGGAATACCCAGCTGTGAAAACCAAAAAAAAAAAAAATGTTGAACAGCATCTTTATAGGATTCCACAGTTCTGGGTGAGGCTAAAATTACATGGGAAGAATGTATATTCTGTCACATGTAGAAATGACAATTTTCCAAAACTTTGGAAGTGGAAAACATCTATTCGCCACAAAACATTAGATTTTAATCCATGGGGACTAACTCCTGAGGGGAGCAGGTTATTAGAAGTAGGACACAAGGTAATATTTTTTTAATGATTTGTCTAGCCGTTTCTCTTGAAATGTGGAACTGGTGCCTTAAAGCTGCAGCGTTTTGGTAATGAATTTTATGGGATTCCTGAGCTTGATTGACTAAAGAATCTATAAGGAGATGGCACATGACCAATTTTGTCAAGAAATCTGCTAATTGATTACCTTGATATAGAGGTCCAGGGAGTCCTAAATGAAATGTAATATGACCTATGAAAAATGGTTGGTTTCTAACAATTATTAGTTGCTGTAATTGGATAAGTAAATCAAGAATAGTTGTCTTATTAACAGGAATGGTGGCTGTTTTAATATGAGGAAACAGCCATTTTATATAACAGGAATCAATATAGAATGAAAATTTTCTCCTCTTAAAACAAGACGATCACAAATCAACATCCCTTCCATTCTGGTGCCACTTGCTGGAGGTCTTTTGGCAGCAAGGGTCAAATTTAAATTATCTGGATTTTTTTTCTTCATGGTACCTAGCTTTCTTCTTTTACATTTTCCTTATCCTCAGGGGTTAGAGGATCATCATAACAGGGGCAGTGGCTAACAATGTCTGGGGAGGTACAGGAGTTAATAAGGGATTTCTTTCACCTGGTTCCTCTTTTACTTTAATGGGCATTTTATCAACCTTTTTTTGTGGATCTAAGACATCTCTAATTATATTCCATAATTCAAAAGTATTTACAGGCACTCATTCCAGACTGTGGAGAATGTAATACTGTTTCAACTTTTCCCCAAACTTTGTTCATATTTCTAAATTAACAATACCTTCTTGAGGGAGCCAGGGGCATTGTTCTTGCACAAAATGGAGAAAACAAGATAATCGTGTAGAGGAAACTTAAATTGCTCTTTTAGAAAGCATATACATCAAAATACTTATGAACAATTTTCTTTCTTTAGATTCACTCTGACCAATGATTGTATCACGGCTCTAAAACTGCTTACACTTCCTAGCTCCACCTGTCTCTACAGAGGGGTCTGCAGCACCCTAGGTAAGGTGTCATCCGTTCTGATTAAAGTAACACTTACCTTTCAGGTCCCTGTTCGGGCACCACTTCCCAGAGTCCAGCTCCAGCAGGTCAGGGTTTCCTGAAGTAGGAACAGCAGCGGCATAGAAGAAAAGTTGGACTGTGACTGTTTTTATGCGAGACAGATGCTGATTTACTTTTCTTTTCAAGTTCTTTTTATACGTTTAGTTACATACAGTTTGGCCTTCAAACCCAGATGTATTTATTTTGTTCTGATCATTACTCTAATCGCAATGAAATGTTGTCTGTCTTCCCTCAAATTTATAACAATGTATCCACTAAGAATCTTTAAAGCATATAATTTATCACAATGCATTTCCTCTATGAAAACTAACCATCTAAACTTTTAACAACTTAATTCCTAACTTATGTTTTCTAAACATTTTATTTTTTTCTAAATAAAATTGCAAAGCCTTTTCGACTATTTCAACCTATGTTAATCATGTACTCTGAAATGTAAAAACTTTGTGCATACTGCAAACTATAGAGTCATTCATCTATTTTCTTGCATAAATGGCCACACCTTAAATTAAAACACTTGTAATCATCACAACAACATTTTTCGTTATGCTAATAATACCTATATAACACTTCACAATTAGCAAAATGAAAATAACATCCCCAAAGCGCCTAAATAGCAACCAACTTCAAAAACTAAAGCTAAAATTAATAAGCCTATTATGATGCCAAACATGATGTTTATAATTTGCTTCTATAGTTCCCTGAGAGGGATAATGAGAGCCCTGATGCACATTCAACCCAAGGCACCCAGGGTTAGGAGAGTGCCACCCACTGTTTTTAATCACTGTTGAGGGTTCAAGCACCAAAAGGGTGGAGACAAAGAAACTAAAGTGGAGGGTAATATCTGGGTGGAAATATTTTCATATCACTAACTGCTTGTTTCTACTTATAGATTCTTTCAATGGACTACTATTTTTTTGCATCTCCCAAATCTCTGAATACCAATGGCAAACATAAGATGAGTAGAAGAAGCAGGGCCGATAGTTGCCCGGTGTTGCACTGCAACCTGGGATCTTCAGTCTTCCTGACCCTGTCATCCAGAAAGCCTCTGAGGGTGGCTCCAAACACCAGTTCATCAGAAGGGAGTGAGCCTTGCAGTTTGGTCCCGAGACGGGTTTGGAGTCCAGGTGTGGGGACTCAAGTCTGTCATCCTGGTGCTCTGGGAGGGTGAGGCGAGAAGATGGCCTGAGACCCCGGGTTCGAGATCAACTCAGGCACATTGGCAAGACCTTGTCTCTACAAGAAGCAAAAAAATGAGCCAAGTATGCTGGCACATGCCTGTCATTCCAGCCACATGGGAGGCTATGGCAGAAGGATCAACAGAGCCCAGCGGGTTTAGGCCGCAGTGGCCAAGAGCAGGCCCCTGAGCTTGGGGCTGGATGACAGAGAGGGACTCTGACTCAGAGAATAATACAAACCTCCACAACCACCATAATCACAGGATGGGTTCAGGCACTTGGGCTGGTATCCCAGCCCTATGTAGGCCCAGGTGCATGTATGGCCTGAGTCTGTGGGTTCAACACCATCCCGGGACACAGGGCAAAACCTCTCTCGCCCATCAAAAATAAATCCAAAGATTAGCCAGGCATGGTGATGCAGGACTTTGGTTCCAGTCACATGGGGTGCTGAGGTGGGAGGATTACCTGAGCATGACAGGTGGAATCTGCAGTGGCAGTGAGCATGCCCCTGTCCTCCAGCCTGGGCTACAGATTGGGATTCTGACTCCAAATAATAATACTCACCACCACCACCACCACCAACCCCCCTCCACCGAGAGCGAGGTGTCACCCTCAAGGATGGGGAGGAAAAGGCATTTTGAGGCCTGTTGTTCATGGGAGGTTTTAAAGTTGGTCACCGGGCATGTCCATCCTGCACCTTCTGCCACATGCTCCAGAAGGTCTGCCTCAACCTTCCACACTCCAGCTGCACAGCAAAGATGTGTGTGAGCTCAGGGAACAGACGTCCCTGAGCTAGGGCGCCCCTCAGGCACAGAGCGATCAAGGTGGTATGGCAATGAACCGGCCAGTCCAGGTCCCGGGCACCCTGTATTCCACCTTTGGGCAGTGGAAGGGTCCCCTCCTCTCCTGATCACTCCATTGTCCCCTAGCCATGTGAACCTTTTCCTGGAGAGCCATGGACCCCCATCGTGACTAACATGGGAGGCGTCTTTTTTGTCACAGGTGTCTCCATCAGCTGGGCTGGGCTGCGTCTCCACAATTGTGGCTCCTGGGACCTCCACCTGCATGTCTAAGGCTGTCCTCCAGCCTTGAATCCTGAGCAACTGGGACTCTGTTGGCTACCAAGCCTGACTCATTCTGGGAACCTCACACCGAGACGAGGTCTGGTCATGTTGCCCGGGCTGGTCTCCGACACCTGGGTTCAGGCAGTCTCCCTCCTCGGCCTCCTAGGGTAGAGGGCTGAATGTCATGACCCACAGTGTCCAGCCTGGACTCTCATGTTCTGTCAGTTAGGGCAATGCAAAGGGATGCCACAAGATGGAGGCCCTCGCATCCCATGTAGCCAGAACTGCAGGTGCCACCATGTGTGACTCCAGTGTTTGCAATTCAGGGAGCAACGAGGTCTTTCTACATGGCCCAGGCTGGTCTCAAACTCCCGGGCTCCAGCAGTTCCATGACTCAGCCTTCCAGAGTCACAGCTCAATTTTCTGCCAATCCACAGTCTTTGGGAACTATCGGCCTAAGACTGGGGTCTCCTTCCCAAATGATATCTGTCTGTTCATGATGATCCCAACTCCATCCACAAATGGATGCTCTTTTTTTCCCATTTTTTCCTTTTTCTCTTTGAGTTGGAGTCTCAATTGTCACCCAATGTGGAGGGCAGTAGCTCTCTCCCAGCCACCATAGCCTCAGCCCTCTAGGTTCTGGTGAGCCTTTCCCTGACCTTCCAAGGAGCTGCAACGATCGGTGTGCACCCCCAAGCCTGGCTCAGTTGGGATGGAGGGTAGATACAAGGTCTCTCCAAGGGGTCAGGGAGGGTGACGGTGTGCAGGCTAGGGCCGGCAGATGGCCATGGCATTCCAAAGCACTGGGATGATGAGGCTGAACCCCTAAGTCTGGCCATGATCCTCCATCAAAAACGAACCAGAAGGCCTGGGGTGGTGGCCCATGCCTGGTCACCCAGAGCTCTGTGAGTCTGAGGTGGGAGGATGGCTGGACATCATGAGCCCAAGGCCAGCCCAGGTCATGCATGGAGACCCCATCTCTGTACCCACACACACAGGGGGATGGGGCAAAAAGGTGTCCCCAGGTGACGGATGTGTCCCTGGCCTTTCTTGGCAGAAGGTCCTTGTTGTCGTGTGAGAGGGCTGGCCTCCCTGGGACACATAACACACCTAGGAGAGGAGAGCCAGCAGGAAATGGCCAGGGAGCCTTAGGAAATACCACGCCAAAGAGGGGGCAGACATTGGGGCGTTTGGAGCTGGAAGGGGCCAAGCTTGGAGGAACCTCCTATGTGGGGAGGACTGAGGGCAGAAGGTTTGCAGGAGAATGGATTTCTTTCTTTGTTTTTTTTTTTGTTTGTGTTGGAGGCTCACTCAGTCACCCAGATTGGAGTGCTGTGGCTGCTCCCAGTCACCACAGCCTTGAACTGCTGAGCACCAGCGATCCTTCCACCTCAGTCTTCCAAGTAGCCAGAATTACAGGTGCACGCTCCCACACCTGGCTAATTCTTTTGATTTATTGTAGAGATGAGGTTTCACCAACTTGTCCCAGCAGGTCTCAAACACAAGGCTCAGACATTTCACTCACCTCGGCCTCCCAATGCATGGGATTACAGGCTGAGCCACTGAGTCTGGTTTCTTTCTTTCTTTCTTTCTTTCTTTCTTTCTTTCTTTCTTTCTTTCTTTCTTTCTTTCTTTCTTTCTTTCTTCCTGTCTTTTCTTTCCTTACTAGGTTGTCCAGGTTGCTCTCAAACAGCCCAAATTGGGCCATCCTCTTGGTCTGGTCCTCCCAAATTGCTGCAATCACAGGCTTTCCATTTGGTTGACATCCTTGTCTTCCTGCCTGGTCTTAAACTCTGGGCCAGAGGCAATCCTCCCACCAAGGCCTCCCGTCACCCAAGGTTTTCTGGGTTTTTCTTAGGGTCGAGGTGGGGGCTTGCTATGGTGTCCAGCCTGGTCTTGAGCTCCCAGACTCCATCCATCTTCCCATCTCAACCTACCCAAGTTCCAATGACACAGGCTTGAGGTGCCCAGCCATCCCTGCTATCCGAAGTTTTGAGAGTCACGCGATTCCTTTCCCCAAGGTGGCTCCTGGGAGAATCGAGTGGGTACACACTGGGCACAAGGCAGGTAGAGGTGTGGGTGACCTGGTGGAGACACGCCCCTGCCCCAAGCACTCTCCCAGTGGAGGGCTCTGTGGGTGACTCCTGCCACCCACTCTGGGGTCATGGGTCATCAGAAGCAAGCAGTGCTAGTGCTGGGGCCCTGAGAAGGGTGTGGAGTCTGGGTGTGGGGGCTCATGCTTCTCATCACAAGGCTCTGGGAGGGTGAGGCGAGAGAATGGACTGATCCCCCAGGTTTGAGACCAGCCTGGGCACCTTAGCGAGACCGCATCTCTACAAGAAGCCAAAAAAAATGAGCCGAACTTGGTGGTGCACATCTGTCATCCTGGCACTCGAGAGACCATGGCAGGAGCATCACTGGAGACCAGTCAGTGGTGGTCACTGTGGCCAAGAGTGGGAATCTGCCCTCTGGCCTTGGTGACAGAGTGGGATTCTGACTCAGAATATTGATACCAACCACCGCCACCACCACACCCCCAGGCCAGGCTCAGGGGCTCAGGGACTCAGCCAGGTATCCCTGCCCTTTGGAGCCCCAGGCGAGTGGATGGCCTGAGACTGTGGGCTCGATAACAGCCCAGGACAAAGGGCAAGACATCGTCTCAGGCATTAAAAATAAATGCAAACATTAGCCAGACCTGGTGGTGCAGGCCTGTTGTTCCAGCCTCTCAGGGGTCCAAGGCGGGAGCATCGCCTGAGCCTGGCAAGTGAATTTCACAGTGTCCGTGAGTGTGACCCTGAATTCCAGCCTGGGAGACAGAATGGGATTCTGACTCCAAATAATAATAATCACCACCACAACCACCACCAGCACCCCTTCTATTCAGCATGAGGAGTCACCCTCAGGGATGGGAGAGGAAAAGGCACTTTCCTGGTCATCATTCATAGGAGGTTTCGAGGTGGCCACTGGACATGTCCATCCCATGCCTCTGGCCACATGCCCCAGAAGACCTGTCTCCACTCTCCACACTCGTACCCCACAGCAAAGATATGTGTGAGCTCACAGAACAGATTGCCCCAAGCTCGGGTGGCTGTCAGGAACAGAGTGATGAAGGCGGTCCAGCAATGCCAAGGCCAGACCAGGTTCCAGTCATTCTGTCTGCCACCTTCAGGTGGGGGAACAGTCCCTTCATGTCCCGATCACTCCATTGTCCCTCATCCACTCGGACCCTTCCCTGGGGAGACATGGACACCTGTTTTGATGCAGGTGAGAGGCATCTTATTTGTCACCGGACTCCATCAGCAGGGCTGGGGCACAGTGGCATGATCGTAGTACCGGGAACCTCAATCTGCTGGACTCAGGCAGTTCTCCTAAATTGACCCCTGAGCAGCTGGGACTCTGGCGGTCACCACGCCTGAGTAGATTTTGGGGACACTTGTGGAGATGAGGTCTGGCCACCTTCCCGGGCTGGTCTCTGAGACCTGGGATCAGGCAACCTCCCACCTCAGCCTCCCCGGGCATGGGACTGA
Source organism: Carlito syrichta (assembly GCF_000164805.1). NCBI lineage: Eukaryota > Metazoa > Chordata > Mammalia > Primates > Tarsiidae > Carlito > Carlito syrichta. The sequence continues at coordinate 167,464 of NW_007260341.1, forward strand.
TGGACGTGAGCCCCGGTATCTGGCCTGACTCACACATTCTGTTGGCAGGGGTATCAAAAAGGAGTGCCCCGGGACTGAGGCCACTGCATCATGTGTAGTCAGGACTGCAGCTGCCACCATGGCTGAGTTCAGTGTTTGCGTTCCAGGGAGTGACGTGTTCTTGCTACGTGACCCAGCCTGGGCTAGAACTCCTGGGCTCCAGAGTTCACCCAAGTTGGACTCCCAACGCCACAGCCCGATTGTCTGCTGATCCACTGTCTTTCTGGAACTTTAGGCCCAAGGCAGGGCCTCTTTCCAAATGATTTCTGTCTGTTCATGATGATCCCAACTCCATACACAAATGGATGCTCTTCTTTTTTTCTTTTTTCTTTTTTTTCTTTGAGTCAGAGTCTCACTCAGTCACCCAGGCTGGTGGATGGTGGCTTGCTCCCGGTCACCACAGCGTTGTCCCACCGCACTCTGGCTACACTTTCCCCGGCCTTCCAAGAAGCCACAATGACAGGTTTGCACCATCATCTCCGGGTCATTTGGGACGGAGGGTAGAGAAAAGTTCTGGCTGAGGTGACCAGGCATGTCTTGATCCCTGGGTTTGGGCCAGTCACTGGCCTCGGCCTCCCAAAGTGCAGGGATGACAAGGCTGAACTCCCGAGCCTGGCCTCAATTCTTCATCAAAAAAGAAACAGATGACCTGGCATGATGGCCCATGCCTGGAATCCCAGTGCTCTGGGTGGCCAAGGTGGGAGTATGGCTGGAGACCAGGAACCCTAGGCCAGACCGGCCAAAGCAGGGAGACCCTGTTTCCACATCCATCCAGTGTGTCTGGGGCCGAGGTATCCATCATCCTGGCCACTCTGTTGGCTGAGGTGAGAGGGACGCTGGAGCCCACAATTTTGAGGCTGGCTGTGAATGATGGTCATGTCCTTGGGCCCAAACTTGGGCCACAGAACCACACCCTATCTCCAAAAACATCAGAATCATACACAGATTCTCATATGTGCATGGTGTGTTCACAGGGCAACTGGCTTCAGAGTCAGGAAAAATAGGATTCAAGGGCAGAATCTTCCCTGGGTGAGGATTGTGTCCCTGGCCTTTCTTGGTGGAAGGTTCTTGTTGCAGAGTCTGAAGTTTGGCCTGCCTGGGGAACATTTATCGCCTTGGAGAGGAGAGCTGACAGGAACCCAGCGAGGAGACTCAGGAACTCCCACACCAAAGTGGGGGAAGCCATTGGGGAGATTGGGCTGGAAGGTGCCGAGCTTGGGGGACCTCACATGTAGGGGGGCAGGGGGGAAGTACTGAGGGTGGAAGGTTTGCAATAGAATGGGTTTCTTTCTTTTCTTTCTTTCTTTCTTTCTTTCTTTCTTTCTTTCCTTCCTTCTTTCTTTCTTTCTTTCTTTCTTTTCTTTTCTTTTCTCATTAGGTTGCCCAGGCTGCTTTCAAACTGCCCAACTCAGGCCATCCACTCAGCAGGGGACTCCAAAACTGTTGCGATCACAGGCTTTCCATTTGGTCAACATCCTGGTCTTCCTCCCTGGTCTTGAACTCTGGGCCAGATGAGAGCCTCCCGCTGTGGCCTATCCTCACCCAAGGTTTTCTGGGTTTTGCTTGGGATCATAGTAGGGGCTTGCTATGGTGTCCAGCTGGGTCTCGAGTTCCCAGGTTCTGGCCATGTTCTCATCTCGGCCACCGTGGGTGCCAAAGGTTTGAGAGTAATGCACTCCCTTTCCCCTAGGTGGCCCCTGGGAGGAACGAGCATGTACACCCTGGGGAAAAAGGCAGATGGAGGGATGGGCTGCCTGGCTGAGACACGCACCTGCTCCCCTCAGAGAGGCCCCACTGTCAACTCTGGCTCACCTCTCCAGGGTCCTGGGTCGTTGGAAGGAAGCGGGCCTAGCCATGGGGCCAGAGAGGGGTGTGGAGGCTGGATGTGGGAGCTCACACTTGTCATCCTGGTGCTCTGGGAGGCCAAGGCAAGACAATGACCTGAGTCCCCATGTTTGAGAAAAGGCCAGGCACCCTAGCGAGACATCATCTCTGTAAGAAGGCAAAAAAAGAGCCGAGTGTGGTGGCACACACCTGTCATTCCAGTCACTTGGGAAGCCGCGACTGGAGTATTGCCAGAGCCCAGACAGTGGTGGCCACAGTGGCTGAAAGCGGGCCCCTGCACCCCAGCCTGGGTGACAGAGCAAGACTCAGACTCAGAATAATAATACCAACCACCAGCTCCACCACAACCACAGACCGGGCTCAGGGGCTCAGCCTGGCATCCTGCCACTTTGGAGACCCAGAAGAGTGGAGGACCTGAGCCTGCAGGTTGAACACCATCCTGAGATATGGGGCAAGACCTCATCTTGGTCATCAAAAATAAATCAAAAGATTAGCCGAGCGTGGTGGCACAGGCTTGTGGTTCCAGCCACTTGGGGAGCCAAAGCAGGAGGATCGCCTTAGCCAGGCAGGTGGAGTCTGCGGTGGCCGTTAACATGTCCCTGCCCTCCAGCCTGGGTGATAGTCAGGATTCCGACTCCAAATAATAGTGATCACCAGCACCACGACCACCACCAACATAGCCACCCAGCGAGAGGAGTCACCTTCAGGGCTGGGAGAGGAAAAGGCAATTTCTGGCCTGTCGTTTGTCAGAGGTTTCAAAGGTGGCAACTGGGCACGTCTGTCTCTTGGCTTTGGCCATCCTTCCCAGAAGGCCTTCCTCCACCCTCCACACTCCTGCCCCACAACCAAGACATGTGTGAGCTCATGGAACAGATGACCCTGAGCTAGGGCAGCCATTGAGCACAGAGCTGTCAATGTGGTCCAGCAGCGCAGCAGCCAGCCCAGGTTCCGGTCACCCTGTCTGCCATCTTTGGGTGGAGGGAGGGCTCCTTCCTCTCCCAATCACTCCATCACCACCCACCCAAGTGGGCCTTTCCCTGGGGAGCCATGGATGCCCAACAGGACGCACGTGGTAGGTGTTTGTTTTTGTCGCCGGAGTCCCTGTCAGCCAGGCTTGGGCGGCTTGATCTTGGCTCCAGGGTCCTCGACTTATGGGGCTCAGGCTCTCCACCCACCTTGGTCCCTGAGCAGTGGGAAATAGGGAGGCCAAAATGCCTGACTCCATTTTGGGGACCAATCACCGAGAAGAGGTCTGACAACATTGCCCAGGCTAGTCTCTGACCCCTGGGCACAGGCATCCTCCTGCCTCTGCTTCCCAGGGCAAAGAGCTGATGGCTGCCAGCCATGGTGCCTGGCTTGGACTTGCACATTCTTTCAGTGGGGGCGATGCAAAGGAATGCCCCTGGGTGGAGGCCACCACATTCCATGTAGCCGGGACCAAGGACACCACCACTTGTGACTCCAGTGTTTGTGTTCCGGGCAGTGATGAGCTCTCACTACGTGGCCTAGGCTGGTCTCGAATTTCCAGGCTCCAGTATTCACCCGCCTTGGCCTACAAAGCCACAGCCTGATTGTCTGCCATTCCACCATCTTATAGGAACTATAGGTCCAGGGCTGGGGCCTCCTTCCCAATTGATTTCTGTCTGTTCAGAATTATCCCCATGCCATACACAAATGGATGCTCTTCTTTTTTTTCCTTTTTCCTTTTTTCCTTTTAGTTGGATTCTCACTTTGATGCCCAGGCTGGAGATGGGAGATTCGCTCCTGGCCACCACAGCCTCGGTCCACTGGGCTCTTCCGAGGAGCCAAAACGACAGGCGTGTGCCAGCACATCTGGCTCCTTTCAGATGAAGGGTAGAGACGAGGTCTTGCTGAGGTGCCCAGGTGAGTCATGGCCTGTGGGCATGGCTGGCCTCATCCCAAAGTGCTGGGATGACGAGGCTGAACCCCTAAGCCCGGCCTCCATCCTTTGGTTCAAAATGGAGGCCCCTAAGCCCGGCCTCCATTCTGGTTCAAAAATGAACCAGAAGGCCTGGTGCGGCAGCCCACGCCTGGAATCTCAGTGCTCTGTGAGCCCGAGATGGGAGGATGCCTGGAGCCCAGGAGCTGAAGGCCAGCCTGGGCCATGCAGGGATACATTGTCTCTGCACCCATCCAAACAGGAGGTCTGGTGTCAAGGTGCCCATTGTGCCAACAAGTCTGTAGTCTGAGGCAGGAGAATCACTGGATCCTGTAATTTCGAGGCTGACATCGAATGATGGTCATGTTGCTGGGCCCCAGCCAGGTTCACAGAGCCAGATCCTGTCTCCTAAAACATCAGAATCATACACAGATTCTCAACTGCCCGTGATGTGTTCCCAGGGTGACTGACTTTAGAGCCAGGAAAAATAGGAATGGGGGAAGAAAATTCTCTGGGTGAGGGTTGTGTCCCTGGCATTTCTTGGCGGAAAGTCCTCATTGCTGAATCAGAGGGTCAGCCTGCTGGGGGCACATTTCTCACCTCGGAGTGAGAGCTGGCAGGAGCCAGGCCAGGAAGCCAGGGAACTCCTGCACCAAAGTGGGAGAAGCCATTGGGGGGGTTGGGGCTGGAAGTTGCCAAGCTTGGGGGAACCTAACATGTGGAGTTGGTGGGGGGAAGGACTGAGGGCAAAAGGTTTTCAGGAGAATTTCTTTCTTTCTTTCTTTCTTTCTTTTTTTCTTTCTTTCTTTCTTTCTTTCTTTCTTTCTTTCTTTCTTTCTTTCTTTCTTTCTTTCTTTCTTTCTTTCTTTCTTTTCTTTCCTCACTAGATTGCCCAAGCTGCTCTCAAACCTTCCAACTCAGGCCATCCTCTCAGCCTTGGTCTCCCAAATGGCGGCAATCACAGGCTTTCAATTTGGTTGACATCCTGGTCTTCCTCCCCAAGTGCCAAGGAGACAGGCGAGTCACCCAGCTGTCCCCTTCATGTAATTTTGAGAGTCACACCCTCTCTTTGCATGTGTTGGCCCCTTGGAAGAGCAAGTGGGTCCACCCTGGGGAAAGAGGTTGGCAAAGATCTGGGTGTCCTGGCAGAGACATGTCCCTGTGCCTGGCTCTGCCATGGTGTGGTCTCGGCAGGTGACTCTGGCTCCTCTCTCAGTGGTCCTGGGTCATCTGAAGGGAGCGGGCCTCACAGTGGGGTCCCAGGAGGGGTGAGAAGGATGTGTGTGGGGGCTCACGCCTGTCACCCCAGCACTTTAGGAGTCAGAGGCAAGAGGATGGCCAGAGCCACCGCATATGAGTCCAATCCGGGAACCTTGGCGAGATCTCGTCTCTATAGCAAAACAACAAAATGAGCCGAATGTAGTGGTGCACAGCTTTCATTCTGGCCACTAGGGATAGCCTGAGCCTAGATGGTGGAGGCCGCAGTGGCAAGAGCAGGCCCCTGTGCTCTGACCTGGGTACAGAATGAGACTGCAACTCAGAATAATAATACCAACCACTACCACCACAACCACAGGCTGGAGTCAGGGGCTCAGTCTGCCATCCTGGTCCTTCAGAGGCCAAGGCGAGTGGATGGCCTGAGCCTGCAGGTTCATGACCAGCCCTTGACACTGGGCTAAACCTCGTCTCGGCCATCAAAAATATATCCAAAGACTAACCAGGTGTGGTGGCGCAGACCTCTGACTCCAAATAATAATCATCATCACCACTGCCACCCCCACCAACCCTGCCACCCAGCACGAGGAGTCACCCTCAGGATTGGCAGAGGATAAGTCACTTTCCCATCTTTCATTTGTAGGAGGTTTCAGAGGTGGCCACCGGGCACATCCATCCCGCATCTTCGGCAGTGGATCCCAAAAGACTTGCCTCCACCCTCCACACTTGTGCCCCATAGGAAAGACAAGTGTGAGCTCACAGAACAGACGGCTCTGAGTTAGGGTGGCCATAGGGCACAGAGCGATCAAGGCAGTCTGGAAACACTGTGGCCAGCCCAGGTTCTGGTCACCCAGTCTGCCACATTCGTGCAGGAGGGCCCCTTCCTTTCACGATCACTCCATTGTCCCTTGCCAATGCAGCACTCCATTGACCTTTCCCTGGGGAGCTGCAGATGCATTTCCATCGGCCAGGTAGGGGCATGGCAGCATGATTGTGTATTCTGGGACTGCCATCTGTGGGGATCAGGTGGTCCTCCTGCCTGAGCCCCTGAGCAGCTGGTACTCTGGGGGCCAGCACACCTGACTCGATTTTGGGGACCTCTCACTGAGATGAGGTCTGGCCAGCTCTCCCATGCTGGTATACAACCCCAGGGATAAAGAAGCCTCCCACCTTGGCCTCCCATGGCATGGAGCTAACGACCGTTAGTCATGGTGCCTGGCCAGGACTTTCACGTGCTGTCGGTGGGGGTGATGTAAAGGCCCACCCCGGAATGGAGGCCACCTCATCATGTGTATCTGGGACCGTGGGTGCCACCATGCATGACTGGAGTGTTAGCATTCTGGGGAGCGATGAAGTCTCGCTTCATAACCTAGGCTGGACTCAAACTCTTGGGCCCCAGTGGTCCCCCAACTCGGCCTCCCTAAGGCACAGCCAGATTGACTGCCAATCTACCATCTTTCAGGAACTCTAGGCCCAAGGCTGGGGCCTCTTTCTGAAATGATCTGTCTGTTCACGATGATACCAACTCCATACACAAATGGATGCTCTTTTTTTCTCTTTACTTTTTGTTCTTTAAGTTAGAGTCTTGCTGTGTCACCCAGGGTAGAGGGCAGGGTCTCATTCCCGGCCACCACAGCCTTGGACCATCAGACTCTGGCTAACCTTTCCATGCCCTTCAGGGGAACCAGAACAATAGGTGGGTGCCACCACACACAGCTCATTTGGGATGGATGGTAGAGATGTCTTGCCCAGGTGCCCGGGTGGGTCTCGGCCCATGGCCTTGGGCTGGCCACTGGAATCTGTCTCCCAAAGGGCTGGGATGATGAGGCTGAGTCCCAAACCCAGCCACAAACCTTCGTTGAAAATAATCCAGAAGGCCTGGTGCAATGGCCCATGCCTGGAATCCTCGTGCTCTGGGAGGCCAAGGCAGGATGGATGACTGGAGACCAGGAGCCCAAAGCCAGCCTGGGCCATGCAGGGAGACTCCATCTCGGCACTCTGGGATCAAGGTGCCTGTCGTGCTGGCAACTCTGGAGGCTGAGACAGGAGAATCTCCAGAGTCCGTGATTTCAAGGCTGGTGGTTAATGGTGGTAGTGTCTCTGGGCCCCAGCCTGGGACACAGAACCAGATCCTGTCTTCAAAAAGTTCAGAATCATAAACAGATTCCAGAGCTAGGATAAATGGTACTGGGGGGGAATAAATGTCATGGATGAGAGATGTGTCCATGGCCTTTCTTGGCAGAGGTTCTTGATGCTGAGTCGGAGGGTCAGCCTGCCTGGGTCACATTTCTCACCTTGGAGAGGAGAGCTGGCAGGAACCCAGCAAGGGAACCTCAGGAACTCCCACACCAATGTGGGGTCAGCAATTGGGGGGGTTTGGGGCTGGAAGGTGCAGAGCTTGAGGGAACCTCACATGTGGGGTGGTAGGAGGGGAAGCACTGAGAGCAGAAGGTTTGCAGGAGAATGGTTTCTCTCTCTCTCTCTCTCTCTCTCTCTCTCTGTCTCTCTTTCTTTTCCTCACTAGGTTGCCCAGGCTGCTCTCAAACCGCACAACTCGGGCCAACCTCTCATCCTGGGCCTCACAAACAGATGCCATCATGGGCTTTTTATTTAGTTGACATCCTGATCTTCCTGCCTGGTCTTGAACTCAGGGTCCGAGGTGATCCCCCCACTGAGACCTGCACTCACCCAAGGTTTTCTGCGTTTTGCTTGGGGTTGAGGTGCAAGATTGCTATAGTGTCCTGCCTGGTCTCAAGGTCCTGGGCTCGGGACTTCTTCCCATTTTGGACTCCCCTAGTGCAGAAGAGACAGTTGTGAGTCACCTGGCCATCCCCCCATGAAGGCTTGAGAGTCTCACCCTCCCTTCTGGAAGGCAGCCCCTTGGAGGACCGAGCAGGTCCACCATGAGGAATGAGGTGGGTGGAGGGGTGGGTGCCTCAGTTGTGACACATCCCTGACCCAGGCACTCCCCCAAGTCGGGCTTGGTGGATGAATTGGGCTGCCTGCTCTGGGGTCCCGGGTCATCTGAAGGAAACAGGCGTCACAGTGGGGCCCAGAGAGGGGTGTGAAGGCCAGGCATGGGGCTTACGCTTGTTATCCTGGCGCTTTGGGAGGCCGAGGCAAAAAGATGGCCTGAGCCGCCAGGTTTGAGACAAGCCCGGACGCTTTGGTGAGACCTCATCCCTACAAGGAACCAACAAAATGAGCCCTGTCTCCAAAAACATCAGAATCGTACACAGATTTTCAATGATGTGTGGTTAGTTCACAGGGCAACTGACTTTTGAGCAAGGAAAAATTGAATTGGAAGGGGGAGAAATGTCCCAGATGAGGGATGTGTCCCTGGCCTTTCTTGGCATAAGGTCATTGTTGCCAAGTCAGAAGGTCGGCCTGCCTGGGGCACATTTCTCACCTCGGAGAGGAGAGCCAGCAGGAACCTGGGCAGGGAGTCTTGAGAATTCCTGCACCAAAGCAGGGGCAGCCATTGAGGAGGTTGGGGCTGAAAGGTGCCGAACTTGGAGGACCCTCACATGAGGGGTTGTGGGGGGAAGGCCTGAGTGCAGGTTTGCAGGAGAATGGATTTCTTTCTTTCTTTCTTTCTTTCTTTCTTTCTTTCATTTCCTCACTAGGTTGCCCAGGCTGCTCTCAAACCACCCAAATCAATCCATCCTCTCAGCCTTGGCCTCCCAAACTGCTCTGATCACAGCCTTTCCATTTGGCCGGCATCCTGATTTTCCTGTCTGGTCTTGAACTCTGGGCCAGAGGCAATACTCCCACCAAAGCCTGCCCTTACCCAGGGTTTTCTGAATTTTGCTTGGGGTTGAGTTGAAGGCTTGTAATGGTGTCAAGCCTGGTCTCGAGCTCCAGGGCTCTGGACATCTTCCCATCTCAGCTTCTCACAATGTTGAGGAAACAGGTGTGAGTCGCCCGGCCATCCCCGCACTCCTGAAGTTTTGAGAGTCACAACCTCCCTTTCCCTGAGGTGGCCCCTGGGAGGTGTGAGTGTGCCAAACCTTGGGAACAAGACAGGCATAGGAATGGGCACCCAGGTGGGGAAACTCCTCTGTGCCAGGCGTTCACCCCAGGGTCGGCTCAATGGTTGAATCCGGCCACCTTCTCCGGGTTCCCTGGTCTTTGGAAGAGTGAGGACCTCGTGGTTGGGCCCTGATGGGGTGTGGAGGCCAGGTATTGGGGTTCACCTGTGTCATCCCAGTGCTCTGGGAGTCCACGGTGAGAGGATGGTTTGAGCCTCAGGATTCGAGACAACTTGGGCAACTTGACAAGAACTCATATCTGGAAGAAGGCAAAAAATAAGTTGAATGTGGTGGTGCACTCCTGTAGTTCCAACCACTCGGGAGGCCACTGTGGGAGGTTCGGTGCAGCCCAGCAAATGGAGGCCCCGGTGGTCAAGAGCAGGCCCTTTCTCTCTGGCTTGGGTGACAGAGTGGGACTCAGACTCAGAATAATAATACCAACCACCACCACTACCACCACAACCACAGGCTGGGCTCAGGGACTGAGCCTGGCCTCCTGACCCTTTGGAGGCCCAGGCAAGTGGACGGCCTGATGCTTCGGGTTTGCACCAGCCCAGGACACAGGGTGAGACCCCGTCTCAGCCATCAAAAATAAATCCAAAGATTAGCTGGGCGTAGTGGTGCAAGCCTGTGATTCCAGCCAATCAGGGAGCTGAGCTGCAAGGATCACCTGAGCCCAACAGGTTGAGTCTGCGGTGGCTGTGAGCATGGCCCTGACCTCCGGCCTGGTCAACACAGCAGGTTTATGACTCCAAATAATAAAAATCACCACCACCACCACCACCACCCCTGCAACCCAGCCGAGGAATCACCCTCAGTGATGGGAGAGGAAAAGGCATTTTCTGGCCTGTCATTTGCAGGAGGTTTCAAAGGTTGCCACCAGGCATGTCCCTGCCGCACTTTCGGCCACGTGCCCCAGAAGGCCTGCCTCCACCCTCCACATTCATACCCTACAGAAAAGACATGTGTGATTTCATGGAACAGAGGGCCCAGTGGTAAGGCCGCCCAGAGGTAGGGCCCAGAAGTAGGGCAGACGGGCAACACCACGGCCAACCCAGTTTCCAGTCGCCTTGTCTGCCACCTTCTGGTGGAAGGAGGGCTCCTCACTCTCCCAAACACTCCATTGTCCCCCGTGCATGCGGACCATTGCCTGAGGAGCCATAACCACCTGTTGTGACACTGATTGGAGGGATCTATTTTGTCTTCTGAGTCCCTCAGCTGGGCTGGGGTGTGGTGGCATGATCCTGAATCCCAGGGCCTTGACCTGTGGGGTTCAGGCAGTCCAAACACCTTGGACCCCAAGCAGCTGTGATCTGGGGGCCACCACGCATGATTTGATTTTGGAGACCTCTCACCGAGACAAGGTCTGGCCACGTCACCTGGGCTGGTCTCCAAACACTGGGCTCAAGAAGCCTCCTGTCTCTACCTCCAAGGGCACAGGGCTGACAGCCATAAGCCACGGTGCCTGGCCTGGACTCACACATTTTGTTGGTGGGGGTGAAGCAAAGGAATGCAGTGGAATGGAGGCCACCACATACCACGTATCGAGGACTTGCAAGAGCCACACGCACAACTCCCGTGTTTGCGTTTTGGGGAGCGACAAGGTCTTGCTACGTGGCCCAGGTTGGGATCAAACACCTGGGCTCCAGCAGGCCCCTGCATCGGCCTCCCAAAGCCACAGTCCAATTGTCTGCTGATCTGCTATTTTTTGTGACTTATAGGCCCAAGACTGGGGCCTCCTTCACAAATGATCTCTGTCTGTTCACGATGAATCCAACTCCATTCAAAAATGGATGCTGTTCTTTTTTTCCATTTTTCCTTTTTCTTTTAGTCAGAGTCTCACTTCTTCAACCAGGATGGAGGGTGGTGGCTCATTCCCAGGTATCACAGCTTCGGCCTGCCAGTTGCCAGTGAGTCATTTCCTGGCCTCCAAGGAGCCATCAGGACAGGCATGTGCCATCATGCCAAGCTTATTTGGGATTGACGGTAGAGATGAGGTCTCGCCGAGGTGCCTGGGTGGGTCTTGGCCTGTGGGCTTGGGCCAGTCCCTGGTCTCAGCCTTCCAAAACAATGGGATGATGAGGCAAAGTCCTCGAGCCTTTGTTGAAAAGGAATCTGTAGGCCTTGTGCGGTGGCCTATGCCTGGAATCCTACAATCTGGGGTGCTGAGGCAGGAGGATGGCTGGAGCCCAGGAGCCCAAGTCCAGCTTGTGCCATGCAGGGAGACCCCATCTCTGCACCTATTCAAACAGGACATCTGGGGTTGAAATGCCCATCATCTTGGTGATTTCGAGACTAATGGTGAATGACAGTTGTGTCTCTGACCCCCTGTCTGGGACATCGAGACAGACCTTATCCCCAAAAACATCAGAACCATACACAGATTCTCAACTGTGCATGGTATTTTCACAGAAGGACTGGCTTTAGAGCCAGGAATAATGGTATTGGGTTGAAAAATGTCCCCAGTGTCCCTGGCCTTTCTTGGCGGAAGGTCTGGGAGGCCAATGCAAGAGGGTAGCCTGAGTTCCCATGTTCAAGACCAGCCCAGGCACCATCTCGAGACCTCATCTCTCCAAGTAGCCTTAAAAAAAGCAAAGCGTGGTCACACATGCCTGTTGTTCTGGCCACTTGGGAGGCCATTGCGGGAGGATTGCCATAGCCTAGCTGGTGCAGGCTGTGGTGGCCAAGAGCAGACTGCTAGACCACAGGCTGGGTCAAGGAGGGTTACTCCAGCTCAGAATAATAATACCAACCACCACCACCACAAACACAGGGCAGGCTCAGAGGCTCAGCCTGGCATCCCTGCTTTTCAGAGTCTCAGGCTAGTCGATGGCCAGAGCCTGCGGGTTTGACACCAGCCCAGGACACCAGGAGATACCTCATCTCGGAAAGAAAAAAGAAATCCAAAGATTAGCCAGGCATGGTGGTGGAGGCCTGTGGTTCCAGCCACTTGGGGGGCCGAGTCAGGAGGATCACCTAAGCTGGGCAGTTTGAGTCCGCAGTAGCTATGGACATGCCCCTGTGCTCCAACATGAGTGACAGAGTGGCATTCTGACACCAAATAATAATCACCACCACCATCACCACCACCACCACTGACATCCAGTGTGGAGTTACCCTCAGGGATATGAGAGGAAAAGGCACTTTACAGCCTGTCCTTTGTGTGAGGTTTCAAACTTGGCCACTGGACACGCCCATCATGTGCTTTCGGTCATGCGCCCCAGAAGTCCTGCCCCAAAACTCCACATTCGTGTCCCATGGCAAATACATGTGTGAGCTCATGGAACAGACGTTCCAGAGCTAGGACTCCATCCGGGCACAGAGTGATCAAGGCAGTCTGGCAATGCCTTGGCCAGCCAGGTTCTGGTCGCCCTGTCTGGCATCTTCATGTGGGGGAGGGCCCCTTCCTCTCCCAAACACTCCAGCATCCCCCACCCATGCAGATCTTTACCTGGGGAGCTGTGGATGCCCATCATGATGTACGTAGGATATCTCTTTTTTGCTGCTGGAGTCTCCATCAACCAGGGTGGGGCGTGGCGGCATGATTGTGGCTCCCAGGGCCTTGACCTGTGGGACTCAGGTGGTCTTCCCACCTTGGGCCCAAGCAGCCAAAACCCCTGGGTCCTCCACGCCTGACTCCATTTTGGGAGCCTCTCACTGAGATGAGGTCTGGCCATGTCTCCCAGTTTGGTCTCTGATCTCTAGGCTCATACAACCTCCTGCCTTAACCTCCCAGGGCATGGGACTGACAGCTGTGAGCAACAGTGCCCAACCAGAACTCGCATGTTCTGTCAGTGGAGGGGCACAAAGCAATGAACTGGGACAGAGGCCACCACAATCCATGTGTCTGGGACCACGAACACCACCACGTGCGACTCCATTATCTGTGTTCTGTGGAGCAACGAGGTCTCACTACATGGTCCAAACTCCTGGGGTCCAGCGGTCCCCTGGCTCGGCTTCCCAAAGCAACAGTCCGGTTTTCTGCCAATCCACCATCTTTTGGGAACTCTAGGCCCAAGGCTGGTGCTTCCTTCACAAATGATCTCTGTCTATTCATGGTAATCCCAACTCCATGCACAAATGGATGCTCTTTTTTCCCCTCTTTCCCTTTTTTCTATGAGTTGGAGACTCACTCTATCACCTAGTGTGGAGAGTGGTGGTTTGCTCCCGGCCAACAAAGCCTCAGACCTCTGGGCTCCAGTGAGCCTCTCTTCAGCAGTCCCAGGAGCTGGAATGACAGTCATGCACCACCACGCCCTGCTCATTTGTGTTGGAACATAGAGATGAGGTATCGCCCAGGTGCCTGCAGGCTCGGGCCAGCCGATGGCCTCCACCTAGCCAAGCGATGGAATGACGAGGCTGAGCTCCCGAGCCAAGCCTCAGTTCTTCATCAAAAATGAACCAGAATTCCTGGCACAGTGGCCCACGCCTGGAATCCCAGCACTCTGTGAGCCTGAGACAGGAGGATGGCTGGACACCAGGAGCACAAGACACGCCCAGACCATGCAGGGAGACCCCATCTCTGCACCCATCCAAATAGGGTGTCTGGGGTCGATGTGCCCATCGTCCTGGTCACTCTGGAGGCTGAGGCAGGAGGATCTCCAGAGCCCTTGAATTCGAGGCTGTCGGTGAATGACGGAGGTGTCCTCGGGTCCCAGCCTAGGTCACACAACCAGACCCTATCTCTAAAAACCGAATCATACACATATTCTCATATGCACATGGTGTGTTCACAGGGCAACTGGCTGTGAAGCCAGGAAAATGGGATTGCAGGGGAAGAAATATCTCCAGGTGAGGGAACTGTCCCTAGACTTACTTGGCAGAAGGTCCTCCTTGCTGAGTCAGAGGGTTGGCCTGCCTGGGGAACATTTTTCACCTCGGAGGGGAGAGCTGGCATGAACCCCGCATGGGAGCCTCGGAAACTTCCCCTTCAAAGCAGGAGCAGCCATTGGTAGGCTTGAGGCTGGAAGGTGCTGAGTTTGCGTAACCCTCATATGTGAGGGGGTGGGGGGAAGGACTGAGAGCAGAAGGTTTGCAGGGCAATGGATTTCTTTCTTTCCCTCTTTCTTTCTTTCTTTCTTTCTTTCTTTCTTTCTTTCTTTCTTTCTTTCTTTCTTTCTTTCTTTCTTTTCTTTCCTGACTAGGTTGACCAGGCTACTCTCAAATCAACCGACTTCGGCCATTCTCTCACCCTGGGCCTCCAAAACTCCTGTGATCACATGATTTCCATTTGGATGATATCCTGGTCTTCCTGCCTGGTCTTGAAATCTTGGCCAGAGGCAATCCTCACGCCAAGGCCTGCCCTCACCCAAGGCTTTATGGGTTTTTTGTGAAGTCAAGGTGGGGACCTGCTATGATGTCCAGCCAGGTCTCAAGTTCCCATACTCTGGCCATCTTTCTGTCTCAGTCTTCCCGAGAGCTGAGGAGACAGGCATGAGTTGCCTGACTGTCCCCGACCCCCCAAAGGTTTGAGAGTTATGCCCTCCCTTTCCCCAGTGCTGCCCCTGAGAGGAGCCTGCTGGTCCACCCTGGGGATCAAGGAGGGTGAAAGGGTGGGCAACCTGGCAGAGACAGGCCCCTGTGCCAGGTGCTTCCCATGAGTAGGGTTTGGTGGGTGACTCCAGCTGCCCTCTCCGAGATCCCATGTTGTCATTAGGGAACGTTCTTTGGGGTCAGCCCCCGAGAAGGGTGTGGAGGCCAGGGGTGGGGGCTCAGATCTGTCATCCCAGTGCTATGGGAGCCTGAGCCCTTGGATTTGAGACAAGCTTGGGCACCTTGGCAAGACCTTGTCTCTACAAGAAGCCAAAAATATGAGACAAACATGGTGGCAGATGCCTGTCTTTACCGGCACTTGGGAAGCCATGGTGGGAGTATCATCGGAGCCCAGCCTGTGGAGACCATGGTGGCTGAGAGCTGGCCCCTGCACTATGACCTAGGCGACAGAACGGGTCTCAGAGTCAGAATATTAATACCAACCACCACCACCACCATAACCACAGGCCAGGATCAGGGTCTCAGCTTGGCATCCTGGCCCTTCAGAGGCCCAGGCAAGTGGATGGCCTGAGCCTGCGAGTGAGACCCCATACCGGGACACAGGGCTAGATATCATCTCGGTCATCAAAAATTAAGCCAAAAATTAGCCAGGTGAGGTGGCACAGGTCTGTGGTTCCACGTACATGGGGGGGCCGAGGTGGGAGGATTGCCTGAGTCTTACAGGTGGAGTTTACGGTGGCCATGAGCATTCCCCTGACCACCTCCACCACCACCATCCCTCACACCCAGCATGAGGAGTCTCCCTCAGGGATGGGATAGGAAAGGAACTTTCTGGACTGTCTTTCATGGGAGGTTTCAATGGTGGCCACTGGGCATGTCCGGCACTCACCTTCGGCCACGTGCCCCAGAAGGCCTGCCTCCACTCCCACACTCATGTCCCATGGCAAAGATGCACGTGAGTTCAAGGAACAGACAGCCCTGAGCTAGGGTGGCCGTCGATCACAGAGCTATCAAGGCAGTTTGTCAATGCCACAGCCAGTCCAGGTTACAGTCTCCCTGTATGCCACCTTTGGGTGGGGGTAGGGCCCCTTCCTCTCCCAATCAGTCCTTCATCCCCCACCCACATGGACATTCCCTGGGGAGCCATGGGTGCCCATCATGATGCACATGGGAGGTGTCATTTTTATCACCAGACTCTCCATTGGTCGAGCTGGTACACAGAGGCACGATCATGGCTCCAGGTGCCTTGACCTGTAGGGCTCAGGTGATCCTCCTGAGCCCTGGTTGATAATTTAGGGTCAGACTCCCCAGGCATCAACAATTTAAGGAACCAATTATATCATCATTTGCCATTCTGGGAAGATAAGAAGGGCTATCAGTTACCATAGATTTTACACAGGAGTTTAAACAACCCAAAATATCAAAGGAGCGTTCTGATTTTTTAGGTAAACTAAAACATATTGGAGGAGAACTAGAACAACCTGAAGAAGAAAAATTATGATTAATAACAGTTCTGATTTGTGATGAAAAAAGAATGGTACCTCTTAGCAAAGAGTAATGATTAGTACAAACAGTAATAATATCACCATTCCATGTAACAGGTTGGAACACGGGAGGGTTTGGGATATAAGCCCAATTAGATTTTTTCTGAATAAATGCAACCATCCTGGCATGCTATAATAGCCAGCATAGCAACAAAAACAGTAGAGGGAGTGAGGGAAGTGTTTTCAGAGTAAACTAGATCCTTGGTGTCATGGGTGAGCACCTTGATTTGCTCCCATGTGGGTGGTCTGCACTGTCTAGTCAAAATATCTCGACAGAAATGTCTGGGTTGAGGAGTGGGAAATGACAAACAATGAGATGTCTTCGGTCGAGTTGGTGGAGGACGAAGTGATTGTTGAATGTTGAGACATTTCAGCTTTGGCACCAACACTTTCTCTTAATCATCTGCATCCAACTCAGACAGATGGTGTTATTTATGTCAACTGTCTATACCTCGATGGGGGTGGGAGGCTGGAAATGTCTAATTAGGCGACCTGTGCCCAAATAGATTAGGGTAAGTCCTGGGGAAAAACACAAGTATATGCTCTCCCACATGTTAAAAAGACATTGGTCCCTTTCCATTGACCGGTAAGAATATCTTTCCATTTTACCATTGGTTTAACAGTGTTCTCAGGACTCCAATATATTATCATAGCTGAATGCCCTTTAGAGTTGAAACTAGATGATTAGTTACAAACATAGCATCATTTAGGATATGTTGGGGAGAACTATATCTGAATTCCCCTTCCTGCAATTTAGTTATATGATTATTTAACATTTGACAGACTCTCTCAACTATAGCTTGATCTTGAGGATTATTCAGAATTCCTGAAGAATGAGAGATGTCAAAACTGGGTACAAAATGACTGAAAAGCTTTGGATGCATAAGGAAAAGCATTATCAGTTTTTAATTGTTTAGGAATAACCGGCTGTGCAAAACAAAATAATAAATGTTGGACTGCCTCTTTATAGGCTTCCCCAGTTCTGGGCGAGGCTAAAATTACATGGGAAAATGTATCCACTGTCACATGTAGAAATGACAATTTTTGAAAACTTTGGAAATGAGTAAAATCCAATTGCCACAAAACATTAGATTTTAATCTGTGGAGGTTAACTCCTGAGGGGAGGGGATTATTAGAAGTAGGACATGAAGTACATATTTTACGATTTGTCTAGACATTTCTCTTGGAATGTGAAACTGGAGCCTTAAAGCTGCAACGTTTTGGTGATGAATTTTATGGGATTGTTGAACTTGATTGACTAAATAATCTACAATGAGAGGGCACACGACCAATTTTGTCAAGGCATCCGCTAATTAATTATCTTGATGTAGAAGTTCAGGGAGTCCTGTAACAGGGCGTCCCCTGGGAGGAGCGACCAAGTCCACCCTGTGGATCGAGGCATGAGGAGGGGTGCGTGTCCTGGTGAAGACATGCCCCTGTGACAGGCGTTCCCCTGGGATGGGCTTGGCACCCGACTCTGACCCCATCTCTGGGGTGCCAGGTCATCAGAAGGGAGCGGGCCTCATGGTGGGGCCCCAAGAGGGGTGTGGAGGTCAGATGTGGGGGCTCATGCCTGTTATCATGGCACTCTGGGAGGTTGAGGCAAGAGCTTTGCCTGAGACCCCTGGTTAAAGACCCGTCTGGGCACCTTGGTGAGACCTCATCTCAACAAGAAGGTAAAATTTGAGTTGAGCGTGGTGATGCATGCCTGTCGTTCCAGTCATTCGGGAGGTTGCAGTGGTAGGATCGCCAAAGCCCAGTGGGTGGAGGCTGCGGTGGCTGACAGCGGGCCCATGCACTGTGGCTTGGGTGACAGAGTTGGACTCTGACTCAGAATAATAACACCAAACACCACCACCACAACCACAGGATGGACTCAGGGACTCAGACTGGCATTCCGGAATTTTGGAGGCCAAAGCTAGTGAACAACCTAAGCCTGCGGGTCTGAGACCAGCTCGGGACACTGGGTGAGACCTTGTCTCTGTTATCAAAAATAAATCCATAGATTAGCCGGGTGTGGTGTTGCAGGCCTGTGGTTCCAGTCACTCAGGGCCTGAGGTGGGAGGATCAACTGAGCCCGGCCTGTGGAGTCCGCAGTGGCCATGAGTGTGCCCCTGCACTCTGGTCTGGGTGACAGAGCAGGATTCCAACTCCAAATAATAATAGTCACCACCACTGCAACCACCAGCACCCCTGCCACCCAGCATGAGGAGTCACCCTCAGGGATGTGAGAGGGAAAGGGACTTTCCCACTTGTCATTCACAGGAGGTTTCAAAGATGGCAACTGGCACGTCCATCCTGCCCCTTCAGTCACATGTCCCAGAAGACCTACCTCCAATTCCCACAAAAGTGCCCCAGGGCAAAGACATGTGTCAGATCACAGAACAGAAGGCCCTGAGTTAGGGCAGTCGTCAGGCACAGAGAGATCTAGGCAGTTTGGGAAAGCTGCAGCCAGCCCAGGTTCCGGTTGCTGGGTCTGCCACTTTCAGGTGGAGGTGGACCCCTTCCTCTCCTGATCACTCCATAATCCCTCGCCCACAGGGACCTTTTCCACAGGAGTCATCTATGCCTATCGTGATGCACGTGGGAAACCCGTTTTTGTCACCAGAGTCTCCATCGGCTGGGCTGAGGTGCGATGACCCGATCGTGGCTTCCAGAGCCTCGACCTGCAGTGCACATGGATCCTTCTGCCTTGGCTCCCAATCAGCTGGGATTCCAGGGGCAACCACGTCTGACTCGAATTTGGGGAAATATCACCAAGGTGAGGTCTGGCCACATTGCCTGAGTTGGTCTCTGACCCCTGGACCTAGTCAGCCTCCTGCCTCGGCCTCCCAGGGCACAGGCCTGATGACCATGAGCCACAGTGCCCAGCCTGGACTCACACGTTGTGTCGGCAGGGGTGACACAAAGGAACGCCCTGAGAGAGAGGCCGCCGCCTCCAGTGTACCCGGGACCATGGGAGCCACCACACGCGACTCCAATGTTTGCATTACAAGGAGCTTCGAGTTCTTGCTAGGTGGCCCAGGCTGGTCTCGAACTCCCAGTTTCCAGTGGTCCCCTGCCTCAGCCTCCCAAAGCCACAGCCCAATTTTCTGCCAATCCACCATCTATCAGGAACTCTAGGCCCAAGTCTGCACATCCCTCCCAAATGATCTCCGTCTGTTCACAATGATCCCAACTCCATATACAAATGACTGCTCTTATTTTTTTTCTATTTTTCATTTTTTCCTTTGAGTCAGAATCTCACTCCATCTCCCAGGATGGAGGGCAGTGGTGGTGGCTCCCTTCTGGCCACCGCAACCTCTGGCCATCGGGGTCTGCAAGATTTTCCCTGGCCCTCCGAGGAGCCAGAAGGGCAGGCGGGAGCCACCACACCTGGCTAATTTAGGATGGATGGTAGTGAGGAGCTCTTGCTTAGGTGCCCAGTTGGGTCTTGTCCCTTGGGCTCAGGCTAGCTGTTGGCCTTGGGCTCCCAAAGCTCTGGGATGATGAGGCTGAGGCCCCAATCCTGGCTACAATCTGCCGTTGAAAATGTATGAGAAGGCCAGGCGTGGCGGCGCACGCCTGAAATCTCAGCACTCTGGGAGTCCGAGTAAGGAGGATGTCTGGAGCACAGGAGCCCAAGGCCAGCCCTGAGCAATGCAGGGAGACCCCGTATCTGCATTCATACAAACAGGGGGTCTGAGGACGAGGTTCCTGTCATGCCAGCCACTCTGGATGCTGAAGAGGGAGGATTGCCCGAGCACAGAATTCGAGGTTGGCAGTGAACGAGGGTCATGTCTGCGGGCCCGAAACTGAACCACAGAGCCAGAGCCTGTCAAAAAATATTCCCAACTGCGTGTTGTGTGTTCACAGGGTGACTGGCTTTACAGTCAGGAAAAATTGAATTGGCAGTGAATAAATGTCCCCAGGTGAGGGATTTGTCCCTGGACTTTCTTGGCAGAAGGTCCTCATTGCTGATCGGAGGGTCGGTCTGCCTGGGGCACATTTCTCTCCTTGGAGAGGAGAGCCAGCAGGAACCTGGCCAGGGAGCCTCGGGAACTCTTGAACCAAAGTGGGGGCAGCCATTGGGAGGGGGTTGGGGCTTGAAGGTGAGGAGCTTTGGGGACCCTCACATGTGGGAGCAGTGGGGGGGAAGGACTGAGGACAGAATGTTTGCAGGAGAATGGATTTCTTTCTTTCTTTTGTTCTTTTTTTAAATCTCTTTTCCTCTCTCTCTTTTGTTTCATTACTAGGTAGCCCAGGTTGCTCTCAAATCACCCAACATGAGCCTTCCTATCAGCCTTGGCCTCCCTAACTGCTGCGATCATGGGCTTTCCATTTGATCAACATCCTGGTCTTCCAGGCTGATCTTGAACTCTGGGCCTGAGGTGATCCTCCCACAGAGGTCTGTCTTCAAGCAAGGTTTTCTGAGTTTTGCTTGTCAAGGTGGGGGCTTGCTATGGTGCCCAGCCTGGGTCGAGCTCTTGGGCTCCGGCCATCTTCCTGTATCAGCCTCCCAGAGTGTCGAGGAGACAGGCATAATTCGCCCAGCCAACAACCCCCTGATATCCTGGCAATCACACCCTCCTGTTTCCCCAGGCGATGGCAAGGAGGAGCAAGCGGGTCCACCCTTGGGGATGAACCTGAAGAAGGGTGGGGACCCCGGCAGGACATGACCCTGCACCAGGTGAATTTCACAGGGCAGGCTCAGCGGGTGACTCCACCTGCTGTATCATGGGTCGTGGGTCATCTGAAGGGAGTGGGCCTCATGGTGGGGCCCAAGAAGGGTGTGAAAACCTGGTGTGGGGACTCATGCCTGTCACCCTGGCATTTTGGGAGGCCAAGGTGAGAGGATGACCTGAGCCCGGGTTTGAAACAAGCCTGGGCACCTTGGCGAGACTTCGTCTCTACAAGAAATTAAAAAAATGTATTGAGCGTGGTGGCAAATGGTCGTTCCAGCATATCAGGAGTCCATGGTGGGAGCATTGCTGGAGACCAGCCAGAGGAGGCCACAGTGGCTGAGAGCGGGCCCCTGTACTCTGACCTGGGAGACAGAGTGTGACTCTGACTCAGAATAATAATATCCACTACTACCACCACAACCACAAACCGGGCTCAGGTTCAGTCTGGCACCTCGGTCCTTTGGAGGCCGAGGCAAGTGGATGGCCTGACCTCCAGGTTTGAGACCAGCCCAGGGCATTTGGTGAGCCCTCATCTCGGCCATCAAAACTAAATCCAAAGAATAGATGAGCGTGGTGGCATAGGCCTGTAGTTACAGGTATTTGGGGGGCCGAGGTAGGAGGATCGCCTGAGCATGGCAGGTGTTTTCCACAGTGGCCATGAGCATGACCCTGTGCTCTGGCCTGGATGACAGAGTGGGATTCCGACTTCAAATAATACTAATCACCACCACTGCCACCCTTACCACCCCTGTGACTCAGCACGAGGAGTCAAGCTCAGGGATGGGAGAGCAAAAGGCAATTTCCCACTTGTCACTCACGGAAGGTTTCAAAGGTAGCCACCAGACATGTATGCCCCACGCCTTCAGCCACGTGTCCCAGAAGGCCTGCCTCCACCATCCACAATTGTGCCCTATGGCAAAGACACGTGTGAGCTCATGGAAGAGACGGACCTGAGATAAGGTGGCTGTGGGGCACAGAGCAATCAAGGCAGAATGGCAATGCCGTGGCCAGCCCAGGTTACGGTCCCCTGGTCTGCTACACTCAGGTGGGGGGAGGGTGCCTTCCTCTCCTGATCCCTCCATTGTCCTCAGCCTATACAGACCTTTCTTTGGAGAGCCATGGATGCCTGTCATGATGCATGTGGTGGGCATCATTTTATACCAGAGTCTCCTTTGGCCTGCCTGGGTCATGGCGACACGATTGTGGCTTCCATGATCTCAACCTGTGAGGCTCAGGCAGTCATCCCTCCTCAACCCCCTAGCAAACAGGACTCCAGGGGCCACCACTCCTAACACAATTTTGGAAAACTCTCTCTGAGATGAGGTCTGGCCACATCACCCGTGCTGGTCTCTGATCCCTGGGCTCAGGAAGCCTCCCACCTCAGCATCCTAGGGCACAGGGATGACAGCCATGAGCAACGATGCACAGCTTGAACTCACACGTTATGTTGGCAGGGGTGATCCAAAGGAACGCCCCGGGATGGAGGACACTGCAACCCCCTGTAGCCGCAACTGCAAGAGACACCACGTGAGACTCCGGTGTTTGTGTTCCGGGGAGCAACGAGGTCTTGCTATGTGACCCAGGTTGGTCTCAAACTACTGGACTCTAATGTTCCCCTGCCTTGGCCTCCCAAAGCCACAGCCCGAATGTCTGCCCAACCACCATCTGTTGGGAATTCTAGGCCCAAGGATAGGGTCTTCTTCCCAAATGATCTCTGTCTGTTCACGGTGATCCCAACTCCATACACAAAGGGATGTTGTGCTTTTTTTCCCTTTTTTTCTTTGAGCCAGAGTCTTACTCCATCACCCAGGCTGATGAGTGGAGGCTTGCTCTTGGCCACCACAGCCTTGCCCCACCAGGATCTGGCATGCCTTTACCGGACTTCCCAGGAACCAGAATGACAAGTGTGTGCCAACAGGCCCAGCTCATTTGGGATGGAGGGTAGAGATGGGCTCTCAACAAAGTGCCCGGGCAGGTCTCTGCCCACCAGCTTGGTCCAGTCGCTGACCTTGGCATCCCAAAGCACTGGTATGATGAGTATGAGCTCCCAAGCCCAGACTCGGTCCTTTGACAAAAACGAACAAGAAAGACTGGCCTGGCGACCAATACCTTGAATCCCACCACTGAGAGTCCAAGGTGGGAAGATGGCTTGAGCTCATGAGCCCAAGGCCAGCCTAGGCCAGGAGGGGAGACCCCAACTCCACACCCATTTAAACAAGTGGTCTGGGGTTGAGGTGCCCTTTGTCCTGGCCACTCCAGAGGCTGGGGCAGGAGGATCACCAGAGCCTATGATTTTGAGGCTGGCAGTGAAGGGTGGTCGTGTCCTTGGGCCCCAGTCTGGGACACAAAGTCAGACCCTGTCTCCAAAAACATCAGAATTGTACACAGATTCTCATCTGGGAGTGTTGTGTTCACAGGGCGACTGACTTTAGAGCCAGGAAAAATGGGATTGGGAGGAAGGAATGTCCCCAGGTGAGAGATGTGTCTGTGGACTTTCTTGGTGGAAGGTCCTCAGTGCTGAGTCAGAGGGGAATATTTCTCACCTCAGAGAGGAGAGCTGACAGGATCCTGGCCAGGTAACCTCGGCAACTCCCACACCAAAGCGAGGGCAGCCATTGGGGAAAGTTGGGGCTGGAAGGTGCCGAACTTGGGGGACCCTCATATGTGGGCAGAGCGGCGGGGGGGGGGGGGTGTATGACTGAGG
>NW_007260341.1:191200-200273 GCF_000164805.1 Carlito syrichta
TTCTTTTCTTTCCTCACTAGGTTGAGCAGGCTGCTTTCAAAACTCCCGAATCTGACCATCATCTTGGCCTGAGGCTTTCAAACTGCTGTGATCACATTCTTTCAATTTTGTCGGTATCTTGGTCTTCCTGCCTGGTCTTTAACTCTGGGCCAGAGGCGATACTCTTGCTGACCCCTGCCCTTACCCAAGGTTTTCTGGGGTTGCTTGGCATCTAGGTGGGGAATTGCTATGGTGTCAAGACTGGTCTCGAGCTCCCAGTCTCCAGCCATCTTCCCAAGTGTCAAGGAGACAGGTGTGAATCGCCAAGATGTCCCCATCCCCCCAAAAGCTTGAGAGTCATGCCCTCCCTTTCCCCAAGGTGGTTTCTGGGAGGAGCGAGCAGGTACACCCTGAGGAACGAGATGGGCAGAGGTGTGGGCACCCCAGAGGAGACACCCTCTGCAGTAGGCGCTCCCCATGGGGAGGGCTCAGCAGGAGAATCCGGCCCTGCTCCATGGTCCTGGGTCATCAGAAGAGAGTGGGCCTAGACTTCATACCCTGAGTAGGGTTGGATGCCAGGCACGGGGGCTCATACCAGTCATCCCGGGGAACTGGGAGGCCATGGCGAGAGAATGACTTGAGCTTCCATGTTTGAGACTAGCCCAAGCACCTTGGCGAGACCTTGTTTCTACAAAAAGTCCAAAAAATTAGCTGAACTTGGTGGTGCAAGCCTGGCATTCTAGACACTCGGTAGTCCACAGCAGGAATTATGGGGGAGCCCAGCCTGTGGAGGCTGCACTGGCTGAGAGCAGGCCCCTGTGCTCCGGCCTGGAAGACAGACCGGAACTCCTACTCTGAATAATAATACAAACCACCACCACCACCACAACCACAGGCCGGGGTAAGGGGCTCAGCCTGGCATCACAGCCCTTCAGAGGTCCAGGCAAGTGAATGTCCTGAGCCTGTGGCTTTGACACCAGTCCAGGACACAGGGCGAGACCTTGTCTCGGTCATGAAAAATAAATCCAAAGATTAGCCGAGGGTGGTAGTGCAGGCCTTTGTTTCCAGCCACTTGGGGGACTGAGGCAGGAGGTTCGCCTGAGCCCGACTGGTGAAGTCCATGGTGGCTCTTTGCGTGCCCCTGTGCTCCATCCTGGGCAACAGAGTAGGATTCTGACTCCAAATAATAATAATAATCACCAGCCCCACCACCACCCCTGCCACCCAGCGCAAGGAGTCACCCTCAGGGATGGGAAAAAGCACTTTCCAGCCTGTCATTCTTGGGAGGTTTCAAAGGTGGCCCCCGAGCATGTTCGTCCTGCACCTTGTGCCACATGCCACAGAAGGCCTGTCTCCACCTTCCACATTCATCCACCACACAAAGACATGTGTGAGCTAATGGGACAGATGGGCCCAATCTAGGGTGGCCAATGGCCACAGAGCATTAAAGGTGGTATGGCAATGCAGCAGCCAGCCCAGGGTCTGGTCAACATGTCTGCCACCTTTGGGCAGGGGGAGGGCCCTTTCCTCTCCTGATTACTCAATCATCACAGGCCCCCTTTGAACCTTTCCCCGGGGAATTGTGGACGCCCATCGTGACGCACGTGGAATGTGTCTCTTTTGTCAGTGGAGTCTCCGTTGGCAAGCATGGGGCATGGTAGAATGATCATGACTCCCGGGGCTTTGACCTATGGGGCTCAGGTGGTCCTCCTGCCTAGATCCCCGAGTACCCGGGACTCCGGAGGCTACCATGCATGACTTGATTTTCAGGACATCTCACCAAGATGAGGTCAGCCCACTTTGCCCGGGCTGGTCTCTGACCCCTGTGCTCAGGCAGCCTCCCACTTTGGCCTCCCAGGGCACGGTCCTGATGGCCATTACCCATGGTGCCTGACCTGGACTCACACTTTCTGTTGGCAGGGGTGAAACAAGAAACCCCCAGGGATGGAGGCACTGCATCCCGTGTAGCCGGGATCACATGGGCCACCACGTGCAACTCCAGTGTTTGTGTATGGGGAGCCAAAAGGTCTCGCTACACGGCCAAAGCTAGTCTCGAATTCCCTGACTCCAGCAGTCCCCCACATCAGCCTCCCATAGTCACAGCCCAATTGTCTGCTGATCCATCATCTTTCAGGAACTCTAGGCCTCAGGCTGGGGCTTCCTTCCCAAATGATCTCTGTCTGTTCATGATGATCCCAACTCCATACACAAATGGATGTGCTTCTGTTTTACCTTTTTTTCTTTGATTCATAGTCTCACTCCATCACCCAGGCTGGACCACGGCCACCGTTAGCTCAGCCCACCAAGCTCCAGCAAGGCTTTTCCTGGCCTTCCAAGGAGCTGGACCAACAGGCATGTGCTACCACGTCCAGTTCATTTGGGATGGAGGGTAGAGATGAGGTCTTGCCATAGTACCCAGGCAGGTCTCAGCCTGTGGACTCAGGCTGGTCCCAGGCCTTGGCCTCCCAAAGCACTGGGATGATGAGGTTCAACCCCTGAGTCTGGCCTCTATCCTTCATTGAAAATGAACCATAAGGCCTGGCACAGTGGCCCATACCTGGAATCCCAGTGCTCTGGGAGGCCGAAGTGTGAGGATGGCAGGATCCCAGGAGCCCAAGACCAGCCTGGGCCACACAGGGAGTCCCCATTCAACAGGGGGTCTGGGGTGGAGATGCCCATCATCCTGGCCACTCTGGATGCTGAGGAGGGAGGATCACTGCGATTTCACAGCTAGCGGTGAACAACGGTCATGTCCATAGGCCCCAGGCTGAGTCAAAGAGCCAGATGCTGTCTCCAAAACCATTCTCAACTGCGCATAGTGTGTTCACAGGATGACTGGCTATACAGTCAGGACAAATTGAATTGGGGGTGGAGAAATGTTCCCAGGTGAGGGATGTGTCCCTGGCCTTTCTTTGCAGAGGTCCTTGTTGCCAAGTTGGATGGTCAGCCTGCCTGGGGCACATTTCTCACCCTGGAGAGGAGACCCAGAAGGAATCTGGTCAAGGTGCTTCAGGAACTCCTGCACCCAATAGGGGGCAGCCATTGGGAGATGGGCTGGGGTTGGCAGGTGCTGAGCTTGGCAGACACTTACACGTGGGGGGGCAGTGGTGGAAGGACTAAGAGAACAAGTGTTGCAGGAGAATGGATTTCCTTTCTTTCTTTCTTTCTTTCTTTCTTTCTTTCTTTCTTTCTTTCTTTCTTTCTTTCTTTCTTTCTTTCTTTCTTGTCGGTGACCAGCACTGACCAAGGGTGGGTTAGGACCCGCACCGGAGAATCAGGAGACGGCGAGAAGACCACTCGGAGGCACTTCTTCTGGGAACAGTCTGATCAGGACTGGAGCCAATTTTATTCAAACCTTTTCCAACTTATATACCATTTTCTATACCCTCCAGCAGTGTGATAATCACTTGCTAGAGGCGTACAAGTTCCGTACTTTACAAACCATGCATCACAAGACCATCACAAGACTTGCAAGTTTCGAGCAAACAATTCGAACTCCATGATGCCTGACGTGCTTCACAAAACTCACATCAAGGTCACAGGTGCACAATTTCAATTGTTCAAAATGTCTTCCATAGTGTTCAATAAATCATTCATAAACCCTGATTAATACAAAAAACTTTTCTGAGTTAACTCTAGGTTTAATCCAAGTTCACTGACTCCAAATATTTTTAGCGATTAATATTATCAACTTAACACTATACTATAATCTATAAGTTTACTTAAATGACTTAGCTGTTACTATTAACCTATTATGATTCAACGTAGTGTCCTGTAATTCTATAACAATTAATTCAAATCTCATTCCTTACCATGACTTATATGAGTTTCATAAACCTAAACTTTAATTTTTATATGATCTAGTGATTGGACTTTAACCCAAAACTTAAATCTTTTTTCCTGGTACATTAATACATGGCTACGTGTAAAATTTCCTATTGTTATATTAGAAGCAAAAACAGCACTGTTGGGAAAATTTTGGTATACTTAAAATTGGCCTACAGGAACAGGAACTAAAGTCATAATCTGAGAAAAGGAAGCTTAAACAAAACTTAAAAGTTTTCTATGAATGCTTATTAGTGTTTAAATCTTTTCGATGGAAATTGTATCATCTTAAATGTATGTTTTATACAAACAAGTCTATTCTAAAAATCAAATAGTAGCTGTCACACTCTTGGATAATGGGCTGCACGGTTACCATGACAATGACCACGGGCTGAAGCAAACAGAGTTCCGGCATGTAACAAAACTAGAAAAACGTCCTGCCTGGCTAGGGGCAGGGCAATAAAACTATTATGATAATTTAGTTTCTAATCTTAATCCTAGGAGAAACTGCCTTTGGGAACAAGAGCTGACTAACCAGTCTACAAGGAAATAGAAGTAAAAAAATATCTAGAAAGAAGTACAACTTAGAAGGGACAAGGTCATATAAAATAATTCTACTGTGCAACTTTCCATCAGGTGTATAGAGATTTACTTATAAATTTTCCTGCCATGTATGCACACTGGTCACTAATCACATGCCAATATTATAGGTATAACTGATATCCTATGTCAGAGGCGATCTTCCAGATGGGCCTTTACAGGCCTCAGCCATGTAGCTATAGATGTTGGCTCCCAACACTTTCTTTCTTTCTTTCCTTCATTTCATTCCTCACTAGCTTGCCCAGGCTGCTTTCAAACACCCCAACTCAGGCCATCCTCTCGCCTAGGCCTCCAAAACTGCTGTGATCACAGGCTTTCCATTTGGGTGTCATCCGCGCCTTCCTGCTAGATACTGAACTGTTGGCCAGAGGCAATCCTCCCACCGAGGTCTGCCCTCACCCAAGGTTTTCTGGGTTTTGCTTGCAGTCTATTTGGGGGCTTGCTATGGTTTCCAGCCTGGTCTCGGGCTCCCAGGCTCTGGCCATCTTCCCGTCTCAGCCTCTCTGAGTGCTCTGCCATCCCCGCACCCCTGAATGTTTGAGGTCACACTCTCCTTTTCACCAAGGTGGCCCCTGGGAGGATAGAGTGGGTCCACCCTGGGGAATAAGGCATTCAGAGGGCTGGCCGCCCCTGTGAAGACACAGCCCTGTAACAGTCTCTCCTCCTGGATGGGCTCAGCGGACGTCTCCGGCTGCTGTCTCTGGTGTCCGGGGTCATCTGAAGGGAGCGGGCCTCACAGTGGTGCTCTGAGAGAGGTTTGAAGGCTGAATGTGGGAACTCATGCTTGTCACCTGGTGCTTTGGGAGGCCGAGGTGAGAGGATGCCCTGAGCCACTGCATTCAAGACCAGCCCAGGCACCTTGGCAATACCTCATCTTTACAAGAAAAAAACAAAATGAGCCGAGCATGGTGGCTCATGCCTGTCTTTCTGGCCACTCAGGAGGCCACAGCAGGAAGATAGCTTGAGACTAGATGGTGGAGGCTGCGGTGGCAGAGAGTGGGCCCCTGTGCTCCAGCCTGGGTGACAGAGTGGGACTCCAACTCAGAATAATAATACCAACCACCACAACCACAGGTCAAGCTCAGGGGCTCAGCCTGGAATCCTGGCCCTTCGAGGGCAAGGCAAGTGGATGGCCTGAGCCTGTGGGTTCAAGACCAGCCCAGGACCCTACTGTCGACCTCATCTCGGCTATCAAAAATATATCCAAATATTAGCCGGGTGTGGTGTCGCAAGCCTGTCGTTCCAGTCACTTGGGCTGCTGAGGCAGGAAGATCGCCCGAGCCCGGCAGGGGGAGTCCATGGTGGCCATGAGCTAGCCCCTGCATTCCGGCCTAGGTGACAGAGTGGAATTCCAATTCCAAATAATAATTCTGACACCACCACCACCCCTTCCATCCAATTCGAGTAGTCACCATCAGGGATGTAAGAGGAATAGACACTTTCCCACCTGTTGATCACGGGAGGTTTCAAAGGTGGCCACTGGGCACATCCACCTCATGCCTTTGGCCACACTTCCCAGAAGGCCTGCCTCCACCCTCCACTCTTGTGCTCCACATCAAAGATGCGTGTGAACTCATAGAAGAGATGTCTCCAAGATAGGGCAGGCTTCAGGCACTGAGTGTACAAGGTGATCGTGCAACACTACAGCCAGCCCAGGTTTCGGTCACCTGGTCTGCCACTTTCAGTTGGGGAGGGCCCCTTCCTCTCCTGATCACTCTATCATCCCATGCCCAAGTGGACCTTTTGCTGGGGAGCCATTTACCCCTTTCTTGACACATGTGGCAGACATCTTTTATATCGCCGGAGTCTCCATCGGCTGGGCTGGGGCACACTGACATGATTGTAGATCCCAGGGCATCGACCTGTGGTGCTCAGGTGGTCCTCCTGCCTCAGCCCCTGAACAGATGTGACTCCAGGGGCCACCACGCATGACACTATTTTGGGGACCTCTCGCTGAGATGAGGTCTGCCACTACGCCTGGGCTGGTCTCCAAAACCTGGGCTCAGGCAGCCTCCTGCCATGGCCTCCCAGGGAGCTGGGCTGATGGCCTTGGACCAGAGTGCCTGGCCTGGACTCGCACATCCTGTCAGCAGCATGATGCAAGGAATGCCCCGGGATGGAGGCATCACATCCTGTGTAGCTGGGATCGTGGGGGCCAACACAGGCGACTCCAAGGTTTGCGTTCTGGGGAGCCACAAGGTCTCACTATGTGTCCCAGGCTTGTCTCAAACTCCCAGGCTCCTGCAGTCCCTGCCTTGGCCTCCCAAAGCCACAGTCCAATTGTCTGGTGATGCACTGTCATTCAGGAACTCTAGACGCAAGGGTGGGGACACTTTCCCAAATGATCTCTGTCTGTTCACAATGATCCCAACTCCAAAAACAAATGGATGCTCTTCTTTTTTAAAAATTTCTCATTTTATTCTTTGAGATGGAATCTCACTCAATCGCCCAGGCTGGAGGGTTGTGGCTCCCTTATAACCACAACAGCATCGGCCCACTGGGCTCCGACAAGCGATTCCCCAGTCTTCACAGGAGCTGGAATGACAGGTGCACGCCACCACACCTGCTCATTAGGAATGGATAGTAGAGATGAGGTTGTACCGAGGTGCTTGGGTAGGTCTTGGCCCATGGGCTAGGGCCGGCCACTGGTTTGGCCTCCCAAAGTCCTGGGATGACGAGGCTGAGCCCCTGAGCATGACCTCGATCCTTCATCAAAAACAAACCAGAATGCCTGGCATGGAGGACCACGCCTGGAATACCAGCACTCTGGGAGGCTGAAGCAGGAGTTTGGCTGTAACCCCAGAGCCCAAGGCCCCCCAGGCCATGTAGGGAGACCCCATCTCTGCACCCATACAAACAGGGTGTCTGGGGTCAAGATGCCTGTTGTCCCGTCCCCTCAGGAGGCTGAGGTGGCATGATCACTGGAGCCCATGATTTCAAAGGTGGTGGTAAAAGACGGTCATGTCCGTGGGGCCCAGCCTGAGCCAAAGAGCCAGACCCTGTCTCCAAAAACATCAGAAATGTACAGATTCTCAACTGCACATGGTGTGTTCACAGGGTGACTAGCTTTAGAGTCAGGAAAATGTGATTGGGGGAAGAAAGGTCCCCAGGTGAGGGATGTGTCCCTGCGCTTTCTTGGTGGAAGATTCTCATTGCTGAGTCACAGGTTCAGCCTGCCTGGGACACATGTATGACCTTGGAGAGCAGAGGCAGCAGGAACCTGGCCAGGGTGCCTCGGGAATTCTCACACCAAAGGAGGGGCAGACATGGGGGGTGGTTGTGTCTGGAAGCTGTCAATCTTGGGGGAACCTCACATGTGATGGGGGCAGGTAGGGAAAGACTGAGTGCAGAATGTTTGCAGAAAAATGGATTTCTTTCTTTTGTTTTTCTTTTCTTTCTTTCCTTCCTTCTTTCTTTCTTTCTTTCTTTTTTTCTTTCTTTCTTTCCTTTCTTCCATCCTTCCTTCCTTTGTTCTTTTCTTTCTTTCTTTCTTTTCTGTCTTCTGCAGGTTGCCAATGCGGCTCACAAACCACCCAACTCGGGTCATCCTCTCGGCCTGGACTTCCCAAAATGATGCAGTCACAGGCTTTCCATTTGGCTGATATCTTAGTCTTCCTGCCTGTTCTTGAACTCTAGGCTGGAGGTGATCATCCTGCCAAGGCCTGCCCTCAACCAAGGTTTTCTGGGTTTAACTTGGGGTCAAAGTGGGGCCTTGTGATGGTGTCCAGCCTGGTCTTGAGCACCTGGGCTCTGGTATTTTCCCATCTCAGCCTACCCTAGAGCCAAGGAGACAGGCAAGAGTCACACAGCCGTCCTCATCACACTGAAGATTTGAGAGTCATGCCACGCTTTTCCTGGAGGAGGGCCCTGGGAGAAGCATACGGGTCCACTGTATGAATGAGGTGGGTGGAGGGGTGGGTGCCCTGGTGGAGACATATGCCTGTGCCAGTCACTCCCCCCAGAGAGGGCTTGGCAGATGACTTTGGCCACCCACCCCAGGGTCCTGGGCCATTGAAAGAGATAGGGAGTAGAGATGGGGCCCCAAGAGGAGTGTGGAGGCTGGGCACAGGGGCTCACCCGTGTAATCCCGGCACTCTGTGAGGCCTAGGTGAGTGATGGCCTGCATCCCTGGGCTCGACATCAACCCAGGCACCTCGGTGAGACCTTGTCTAAACATGATGCCAAAAAGATGAGTTGAGCATAGTGACTCACGCCTATCATTCTGGCCACTAGGGAGGCCATGGTGGGAGGATCGCCTGAGCCAAGCTGGTGGAGGCCACGGTGCATGACAGTGGGTCCCTGTGCTCTGGCCTGGGCAACAGAGCAGGACTCCAACTCAGAATAATAGCACCAACCACCACCACCACCACAACCACAGGCCAGGCTCAAGGTATCAGCCTGGCATCCCGGCTCTTGGGAGGCCGAGATGAGAGGATGGCTTGAGTCCCTGGGTCGACACCTGACCAGGACACGGGGTGAGACCTCATCTCAGCCATAAAAAATAAATCCAAAAATTAGCCAGGCATGGTGGTGCAGTCCTGTGATTCCAGTCACTCCGCGGGCCAGGTGAGAAGATTGTCTGAGCTCACCAGGAGGAGTCCTCAGTGGCCGTGAGTGTGCCCTGCACTCTGGCCTATGTGACAGAGTGGGATTCCGATGACAAATAATA
>NW_007260341.1:200293-243357 GCF_000164805.1 Carlito syrichta
GATGAGAGGATTGCCATAGCTCAGCCAATGTAGGTCACGGTGACTGAGAGCGGGCCACTGCACTTCGGCTTGGGCAACAGAGCAGGACTCCGACTAAGAATAATAATACCAACCACCACAACCACCCTAAACACAGGCCGGGATCTGGGGCTCAGCCTAGCAACCCAGCGTTTTGGAGGCAAAGGCGAATGGGCGGCCTGAGCCTATGGGTTCAACATCAGCCCGGGACCCAAGACAGGATCTCGTCTCAACCATAAAAAGTAATCTAAAGATTAACTGGGTGGGGGGGTGCAGGCCTGTGGTCTCAGTCACTCGGAGAGCCGAGGCAGGTGGAGTCCACGGTGGCCATGAGCATGCCTTTGCACTCCAGCTTGGGCGACAGAGTGGGATTCCAACTCCAAATAATAATAATCACCACCACCACCCCCCTGCAACTCAACATGAGGAGTCACCCTCAGGGATGGGAGAGGAAAAGTCACTTTCCAGCTTGTCATTTGTGGGAGGTTTCAAAGGTGGCCATGGGGCAAGTTGTCCTGTGCCTTCAGTCATGTGTCTCTAAGGCCTTCCTCCACCCTCCACACTTGTGCCCCACAGTAAGGAAATGTGTGAGCTCACAGAACAGACAACTGAGAGGTAGTGTGTCTGTCAGGAACAGAACAATCAAGGTGATCCAGCAATGCCTTGGACAGCCCAGGTTGAGGTCATCCTGTGTGCCACCTTCTGGCAGGAGGAGGGCCCCTCCCCATTCCTCTCCCAATCACTCTATCGTCCCCCGCCCAAGTCGACCTATCCCTGGGGATCTGTGGACACCCATCATGATGCAATTGGGAGGTGTCTTCTCTGTTACCACAGTCTCCATTGGCCGTGCTGGGGGATGGTGTTGCTATCATGCTTCCAGGGTCCTCGAGCTGTGGGGCCCAGACGGTACTAACACCTCAACCCCTGAGCAGCCCGGACTCTGGAGGTCACCATGCCTGACTTGATTATGAGCACCTCTCTCCAAGACAAGGTCTGGCAATATCGCCCAAACTTGTCTCAGACCCCAGGGATCAGGCAGCCTCCTGTCTCCGCCACCCAGGGCATAGGGCTGATGGCTCTGAGCCACAGTTCCCGACCTGAAATCACACATTCTTTCGGTATGGGTGACAGAAAGAAACACCCTGGGAAAGAGGTCACTGCATCACATGTAGCCAGGTCCACGGGAACCACCACCAATGACTCCAGTGTTTTCATTCTGGGTAGCGACGAGGTCTCATTATGTGGCTCAGGCTGGTCTCAAACTCCCAGGCTCCAGCGGTTCCTTGACTCGACCTACCAAAGCCACAGCCTGATTGTCTGCTGATTCACCGTCTTTCAGGAACCCTACGCCCAAAGTTGGGTCCTTCTTCCCAAATGATCTCTGTCTGTTCACGATGATCACAACTCCATACACAAATGGATGCTCTTCTTCTTTTTCCTTTTTTCCTTTTTTTCTTTTAGTAGGAGTCTCACTTCTTCAACCAGG
The DNA here is from genome assembly GCF_000164805.1 of Carlito syrichta. NCBI lineage: Eukaryota > Metazoa > Chordata > Mammalia > Primates > Tarsiidae > Carlito > Carlito syrichta. The sequence continues at coordinate 201,798 of NW_007260341.1, forward strand.
ATGGAGAGCAGTGGCTCGCTCCTGGCAACCAAACCCTCAGGCATCTTCCTGCCTCAGCCTCCCAGAGTGGGAGCTGTTGGCCGTTAGCCTTGGAGTCCAACCCGGACTCACACATTCTGTCAGTGGGGGTGATGCAAAGGAACGACCCAGGACAGGGGCCACCGAATCCCATGTAACCAGGACTGCAGGCACCACCACATGCGACTCCAGTGTTTGCATTCCCGGGAGCAACGAGGTTTCACTATGTGGCCCAGGCTGGTCTCAAACTCCTGGGCTCCAGCAGTCCACTGCCTCAGCCTCTCAAAGCCACAGCCCAAATGTCTACCTATCCACTGTCTTTCAGGAACTCTATGTCCAAGGCTGGGACCTCCTTCCCAAATGATGTCTGTTTGTTCACAATGATCCCAGCTTCATACACACATGGATGCTCTTTTTTCCCCTTTTTTACTTTTTTTCTTTGAGTCAGAGTCTCATTCCATTGCCCAGGCTGGAGGGCAATGACTTGCTCCCGGCCACAGCAGCCTAGGCCTGCTGGACTCTGGTGAGCCTTTCCCCGGCCTTCCAAGAAGCCAGAACGATGGGCATGCTCACCATACCCGGCTCATTTGGGATGGAGGGTAGAGTCGTGGTCTCACCAAGGTGCCCATATGGGTCTGTACCCGCAGGCTGGGGTTGGCCACTGGCCTTGGCATCCCAAATCGCTGGGATGACAAAGCTGAGTCCCCGAGCCAACCTCGATTCTTCATCAAAAATGAAACAGAAGGCCTGGCATGGCAGCCCATTCCTGGAATTCCAGTGCTTTCCGAGACTGAGGCAGAAGGCTGGAACCCAAGGCCAGCCCGAGCCACGCAGGGAGACCCTGTCTCTGCACCCATCCAAACACCGTATCTGGAGTGGAGTTACCCATCATCCCAGCCACTCCAGAGACTGAGGTAGGAGGATCACCGGAACCTGTAATTTTGAAGCTACTGGTGAATGACGGTCGTGTCCCCAGACTCCATTCTGGGCCACAGATCCAGAACCTGTCTCCAAAAACATCAGAATCGTACACAGATTCTCAACTGCGTGTGGTGTGTTCACATGGTGACTGGCTTTAGGGCCAGGAAAAATAGGATTGGTGGGGAGGAAATGTCCCTGGGTAAGGGATGTGTCCCTGGCCTTTCTTGAAGGAAGGGCCTTGCTGCCTGCGGCACACTTCTCCCATCAGACAGGAGAACCGGCAAGAACCCAGCCAGGTATTCAGGAACTCTCACACCAAAGTGGTGGCGCCCATTGGGGAGGTTGGGGCTGGAAGGTGCCGAGCTTAGGGGACCCTCACATATGGGAGGTGCAGGGGAGGAAAGACTGAGGACAGAACGTTTGCAGAATGATGGATTTCTTTCTTTCTTTCTTTCTTTCTTTCTTTCTTTCTTTCTTTCTTTCTTTCTTCCTTCCTTCCTTCCTTCCTTCCTTCCTTCCTTCCTTCCTTCCTTCCTTTTCTTTCCTAACTAGTTTGCCGAGGCTGCTCTCAAACCACCCAACTCGGGTCAACCTCTCAACCTGAGCCTCATAAACTGCTGAGATCACAGTATTTCCACTTCTTTGACATCCTGGTCTACAGGGCTGGTCTTGAACTCTGACCCAGAGTCGATCCTCCCTCCAAGTCCTGCCCTCAACCAAGGTTTTCTGGGTTTTCCTTGTGGTTTTGGTGGGGGCTTGCTATGGTGTCCAGCCTGGTCTCGAGCTCTTGGTCTCCAGCCATGTTCCCATCTCGGCTTCGCTGAGTGCCCAAGAGACAGACTGGAGTCACCCTATCGTTCATCGCCCCCCAGAAGGCTTAATAGTCACGCCCTCCCTTTCCCAGAGCCTGCCCCTGGGAGTAGCGAGTGGTTCCACTCTGGGGAATGAGGCCAGTGGAGAGGTGGGTGCACTAGAGGAGACACACCCTTGCACCAGATGCTCCCTGGAGGGAGGGGTCCCTGGGAGAATCTGGTCACCCTATCTGGGTTCCCGGGTTGTCGGAAGGGAAAGGGCCTCATGGTGGGGCCCTGAGAGGGGTGTGGAGGCCGGGCACTGGGGCTCACGCCAGACATCACAGTGTTCTGGGAGGCCTAGGCAAAAGGATGGCCTGAGTTCCTTGGTTTGAGACATACCTGGGCCCCATGGCGAATCTTAGTCACTACAAGAAGCCAGAAAAATGGACCAAGCATGGTGGTGCACGTCTGTCATTCCACACACTCGGAAGGCATCTTTGGAAGGTTCCATGGAGCCCAGTCGGTGCAGGCCGTGATGGCTGAAAAGGGGCCCCTCTGTTCTGGCCTGGGCATCAGAGCAGGACTCCGACTAGAATAATAAAGCCACCACCACCATCACCACCACCCCATAGTGAGGTTTCGCCCTCAGGGATGGGAGAATGAAAGACACTTTACTGCCTGTCATTAACGGGAGGCTTCAATGGTGGTCAGTGGGCATGTCTGGCCCACATCTCCAGCCACACACCGCTGAAGTCTTGCCTCCACCCTCTACACTCATGCCGCCCAGCAAGGACTCATTTATATTCATGGAACAGATGGCCCCAAGCTAGGGTAGCTGTCGGGCACAGAAGGATCAAGAAGGTCTGGCAATGCCACGCCCAGCCCAGGTTCCAGTTGCCCTGTCTGCCACCTTTGGGTGGGCGGAGGGCTCCTTCCTCTCCCGATTTCTACATCGTCCCCCACCCATGTGGCTACACAAAGAAATGCCCCAGGATGGAATTTACCACATCCCATGTAGCTGGGAACACTGGCGGCACCATGCTCAACTCCATTGTTTGCATTCCAGGGTGGAACAGTGACTTACTACATGGCTCAGACAGTCCCGAACTCCCAGACTCCAACGGTCCCCCTCCTCAGCCTCCCAAAGCCACATAACAATTGCCTGCCAGAACTCTGGGCCAAAGCCTGGGGCTTCCTTTCCAAAGGATCTCGGTCTGTTCACAATGATCCCAGCTCCATACCTAAATGGATGCTCTTCTTTTGTTTCCTTTTTTCCTTTTTTTCTTTAGGTCAGATACTCCATAGCTCAGGCTGTAGGGCAGGGGCTCCCTCCTGGCCACCACAGCCTCGGCAACACCGGGCTCCAGCAAACTTATCCTGGCCTTCCGTGGAACTGGAAAAACAGGCGCGCACCATCATGCCCAGTTCATTTAGGATGAATGGTGGAGACAAGGTCTCACCGAAGTGCCCAGGCAGGTCCTGGCCCATGGGCTTGGTCCGGCTGCTGGCCTCAGGCTTGCAAAGCATTGGAATGATGAGGCTGAGCCCCCAAGCGTGGCCTCGATCCTTCTTTGAAAACAAACCAGAAGGCCTGATGTGGCAGGTCACGTCTGGAATCCCAGTGCTCTTGGAGGCCAAGACTGGAGGATGGTTGGAGCCCAGGAGGCCAAGGCCCACCCTGACTATGCAGGGAGATCCCATCTCCACACCCAATCCAACAGGGGGTCTGGGGACGAGGTGCCTGTCATCCTGGCCACTCTGGAGCCTGAGGCGGGAGGATCACTGGAGCTTGGAATTTCAAGGATGGCTGTGAACACGGTCGTGTTCCTGGGCACCAGCCTGGGCCACAGAACCAGACCCTGTCTCCAAAAACATCAATTGTACACAGATACTCAACTGTGCCTGGTGTGTTCACAGGACGACTGGATTTAGAGCCAGCAAAACTGGGATTGGGGGAAAAAAATGTCCCTGGGTGAGGGATGTGTCTGTGGCTTATCTTGGGGAAGATCCTTGTAGTCGAGTTGGAGGGCCGGCCTGCCTGGGGCACATTTCTCACCTCAGAGAGGAGAGCCGACAGGAGCCCAGCCTGAGAGCTTCGGGAAATCTTGCACCACAGCAGGAGCAGCCATTGGGGCGAGTTTGGACTGGAAGGTGCTGTGCTTGGGGGACGTTCACATGTGGGGGGGAAGGACTGAGGCCAAAAAGTTTACAGGAGAATGGATTTCTTTCTTTCTTTCTTTCTTTCTTTCTTTCTTTCTTTCTTTCTTTCTTTCTTTCTTTCTTTCTTCCTTTCTTTCCTTTTTACTTTTCTTCCCTCACTATGCTGCCCAGGCTGCTCTCAAGCTGTCAACTTGGACCAGCCTTACAACCTGAGTCTCCAAATCTGCTGCGATCACAGGTTTTCCATTTGGTCAACATCCTGGTCTTGCTGCATGGTCTTGAACTCTGGGACAGAGGAGACCTCCCACCAAGGCCTGCCCTCAACCAAGGTTTTCTAGGTTTTGCCTGGGGTTGAGGTGGGGGCTTTCTATGGTGTCCATTCTGGTTTTGCACTCCTGGGTTCCAGCGATCTTCCCATCTCAGTATCCCCAATTACCGAGGAGAAAGGTGTGAGTCACTCGGCTGTGTCCACCTCCCCAAAGGTTTGAGAGTCAAGCCCTCTGTTTCCCAAAGGTGAACACTGGGAGGAGTGAGTGGGTCCACCCTGGGGAACAAGATGGGTGGAGGGGTAGGCACCCCAGTAGAGACAAGCCACTGTGTCCAGTGCTCCCTCCAGGAAGTGCTTCCTCCAGGAATTGCCTTTCCGGGATCCCGGGTCATTAGAAAGGAGCAGACCTTGCAGTGGGGCCCTGAGAGTGGTGTCAAGGCCAGGCTTTAGGCTCATGCCTGTCATCCCAGCGCTGTATGAGGCCAAGGCAAGAGGATGGTCTTAGCCTCCAGGTTCGAGACCAACCCCAGACCTCATCTCTACAAGAAGCCAAAAAAATGAGTAGAGTGTGGTGCCGCACGCCTGTTGTTCCAGCCACTTGGGTGCCTGCAGCAGGAGGATTGCCAGAGTCCAGACGGAGAAGGCCTCATTGGCCAGAGCTGGCACCTGCACTCCAGCCTGGCTGACAGAGCAGGTCTCTGACTCAGAATAATACCAGCCACCACCACCACCACCACCATAGGCTGGACTCAGTGGCTCAGCCTGGCATCTTGGCTCTTCAGAGGCCTAGATGAGTGGACAGCCTGAGCATGCAGCTTCGACACCAGCCTGGGACAGGGGGCAAGACCTCGTCTCGGCCTTGAAAAATAAATCCAAAGTTTAGCCAGGCGTGATGACACAGGCCTTTCATTATAGGTATTTAGGGGGCCGATGTGAGAGGATCTCCTGAGTATAGCAGGTGAAGTACAGGGTGGTTGTGAGTGTGACCCTGTGCTATGACCTGGGTTACAGAGTGGGATTCTGACTCCAAATAATAATAATCACCACAACCACCACCAACACCCCTTCCACAGTGCGAGGTGTCACCCTCAAGGATGGGAGAGAAAGGGTACTTTCCAGTGTGTTGTTCCTGTAGGTATCAAAGATGGCCACCAGGCACATCCATCTGGTGCATATGGTCACTCAGCCCAGAAGGCCTGCCTCCACACCCCACACTCATTCCCCACAGCAAAGATGTGTTTGAGATCATGGAACAGACGGACCCAAGCTAAGGAGACCATCGGGCACAGCGTAATCAAGGCGGTCTGGTAACGACATGGTCAGTCCAGTTCCAGATGCCCTGTCTGCCACCTTCAGGCGGTAGGATAGCCCCTTTCTCTCCCAATCACTCCATTGTCATCCGTCCACATGGACCTTTCCCTGGAGAGCTGTGGACGCCGGTTGTGATGTACATGGGAAGTGTCTTTTTGTTGCTGGAGTCTATGTCAGACAGGCTGGAGCACAGCAGCATGATCGTGGCTCCCTGGGCCTCGACATGTGGGGCATGGGATGTTCTCCCACCTTGGCCTCTGAGTAGTTGGGACTTCAAGGGACAGCAAGCCAGATTCGACTTTGGGGACCTCTCACCAAGATAAGGTCTGGCCATGTGACCCAGGCTAGTCTCTGACCCTGTGCACAGGCAGCTAACTGCCATGGCATCTCAGGGTGTGGGGCTGATGGCCAAGTGCCATGGTGTCCGGCCTGGACACGCACATTCTGTCTGTGGGGGAGATGAAAAGGAACACCCCTGGATGAAGGCCTCCGCAACCCATGTAGCCAGGATCATTGGGGCCACCATATGTGACTCAAGTGTTTGTGTTATGGGGAGCTACAATATCTTGCCACAAGGCCCAGGCTGGTCATAAACTCCTGGGCTCCAGTGGTCCCCCACCTCAGTCTCCAAACACCACATCCTGATTGCCTGCTGATCCACTGTCTTTTGGGAACTTTGGGCCCCAGGCTGGGGTCTCCTTACCACAGGATCTCTGTGTATTCACAATGATTCCAATTCCATACACAAATGGATACTCTTGCTTTTTTTCCCCTTTCTTCCTGTTTTTCTTTGGGGGAAGGGCCAGTCACTGTAGCACATATTATGAAAGAGGGCCTAATACTGGGGTACCCATCACAGAGGAGGCCTACTCACTGGGATACCCATTATGGAGGAGGTTCAGTTACTATTACACCCATCAGAGAAGAGAACTAATCTCTGGAGCACATATTACAATAGAAAACCAACCATTGGGTCACCAGTACAAAGGAGGCTCAGTCACTGGGGCACTCACCTTATATGAATACCAATTAATAGGTCATCAATTACAGAGTAGAGCCAGTCACTAAATAACCCATCAAAGAGAAGAGCTAGTAACTTAGGAACACATCAAGAGGAGAGTCTAACTCTCAGTCACCCATTAAAAGGAAGGCCAATCATTAGGGTACTGATCTCAGAGGAGAAACAGAGCCTAGAGCAGCCATAACAGAAGAGGTCAGGTAACTGAGACACCCATCACAGTGGAGAGCTAGTAACTTGTGAACCCATAACAGAAAAAAACCCAGAAAACTGGGTACATATTTTGATTGAGGGCAAGTCATGGAGCCACCCATTGCAACACAAGGCTACTCACCGGAGATACCATACAAGAGAAGATTGAGTTACTGAGAAACCCATCACAAAGGACAATGTGTCATTGTAATACCCATCACAGACAAGAACTGTCACTAGGGCAACCGTCACAGAGGAGGGCCAGTCACAAGGGCACTTATCAGGAAAATTTCTTTCGCTGGGGCTCCAATAACAAAGAAGGGCCAGCAACCAGAGCAGCCTTCACAGAGGGGGTATAATCAGTATGGTATCCATCATAGAGAAAGGCTATTTACTGGGGCACCCATCTCAGAGAAGAGTCATTCACTGAAGCGCTCATTCCAGAGGAGAGATATTTACAGAGACACCCATTTCAGAGGAGAGTCTGTCACTGATGAATCTGCAGAAAAAGAGTAATCACTCGAGCAGTGATCACAGGGGAGGGTCACTCACTGGGGCACCCCTCACAAAGTATTCCCAGAAACTGGGGCACCAATCAAAGAGGAGGGCTACTCACTAGGACATCCATCACAGAGGAAGTCCATTCACAGGGACACCCATAACAGACAAGTAGTCACCAAGGCCACCATCACAAAAGAGGCCATCTCTGAGGCATACATCACACAGAAGGGCTAGACACTAAGACACTCATTAAAGAGGAGAACCGGTCACTGGGCACCCAACAATGAGGAGGACCAGTCAGTGCGGGACTCATCACAGAGAAGAGCAAGTCACTTGACAACCCATAGAAGAGGAGGTCTAGTCACTGGGACACCCATCACAGAATCACAGGCATAAATATTTTGGAAAAGGTCCAGTTACTGGGACTCTTATTGAAGAGGGAGTTCAGTCACTTGGACACCCATTATGGAGGAGGGCAAGTCAGTGGGGCATGGAATCCAATGAAGGCCAGTGATTTATGCACCAAACCAAAGAAACAGTCACTGAAGCAACCATCACAGAGGAGGGCCATTCTCTAAGTAAATTACAAAGGATGACCAGATACTAGAACACCAATCATAGAAGATGGCTAGTCACTGTGACACCCTACAAAGAATATGGTCATCAATTGGGGCACCCAGGAGAGAGAAGGTGCAGTCACTGGGGCATCCATTATGGGTGAGACCAAGTGTCTGTTACACCCATCACAGCTGTAGGCTATTTATGGAAATACACATAATATGTAAAGACCAATTATTGCTACACCAATCACAAGGAAAGTCCACTCACTGGGCACAAATTATGGAGGAGGCACAGTCATTGGGACACCTATTACAAAGGAGGATTAACCACTTGGTCATCCATTATGGAGGAGTCCCAGTGAGTGAGATACCTATCAAAGAGGAGGGAAAGTCGTAACTTAAGGTGGCCACAAACTGGGGTACCCATCAGGGAGGCAAGATTCTCACAGGGGCACTTTTTACAGAGAATGGCTAATCACTGAGAAACTCATCACAGAAGAGGGATAGTCACTGTGGCATTCAAAATAGAAGAAGGCCTGTCACGGGGGCACCCATTATTGTGGAATGTCTTTCACTGGGACAATTTTCACATATAAAAGGTAGCCCCTGGGGCAACCATTATGCAGGAGGTCCTTCAATGGTGCACCAATCTCAGAGGATACCCAATCACTGGGGCATTAATAATTAGTAAAGCCAGCCACTAAAGTACCTATTATGGAGGAGGGCCTGTAATGGGGGCAAAGATTACTGAAGAAGATCTGTCACTAGGGTGCCTATCACAGTTGAGGACTAGACTGGGCACCTATTATAGACGAGGCACAGACACTGGGGCAAAAATCATATAGCATAAAAACTCACTAGGACACTCATCATCAAGGAGGGCTAGTCACTGTTGCACCCATCACACAGGAAATACAATCAGCGAGGCACTTTTCAAAGAGGAAAGGCAGTCACCCAGACACCCATAACAGGGGAGGCCCAGTCACCCATTAAAAAGGACAATCAAGAGGTCATTGATTGCAGAGGATGTCCAGTCCCTGAAAACCACATCTCAGATGAGGCCTAGTCACTGTGGCACCCATTACAGAGGAGGTATAGTCACTGGAGCCCTGATCACAGTGACTGTCCAATCACAGGAGCATTCATCAGTGAGAACAGGTCATCATTGAGTCACACATCACAGAGAACCAGTCTCTGGAACATCTGTCAAAGAGTAGAGCTATTCATTGAGGCACCCATTACAGAGTAGAGTCAGTAACTGGAGCATCCATTGTGGAGGATGGCCAATCACTGGGCGCCCATCACAGATGAGGGACATTCGCTAGGAAGCCATCACAGAGGAGGACTTGTCACTAGGACACCCAACACAGAAGGACTAGTCACTGGCACCCATCACATAGGAGGGTCAGTCAATGGAACACAACACACATTAGAGAGGAGGGCCAAGCTTAACAGACAGAAAGCCTTTACAGTGGAGCGTAAGTACTGGGGAAACCTATGGTGGAAGACTAGGTACAGGAGCACCACTCACAGAGAAGGACCAGACACTGAGGCACCTATAATGGAGGAAGTCATTCATAAGGTAACCATTAAGGAGGAGGTCCAGTCACTGGGACATCAGTAACAACGAGGCCCTGTCACTGATGAACTCATCACAGAGGAGAAACAATCACTTGGGAACTGATAACAGAGGTGGGTCTGTCATCAGTGTACCTATTATGGAGGAGAGTCAGTCATGGGGCATCAATCACAGAGGAGGGAGATTCATAGGACATTCATTATGAATGACCATTACTATGGCACCCATTATTGAGAATGCACAGTCACTAAGGCACCCATCACACAAGAGGATCAGTCACAGAGTAAACAATCACAGAGGAGGCCTTTAACTGCGTAACCAATTGTAATATGTACTCAACTAGGGTGCATGTTATAGAGGAAGGCCAGTTACTGAGGCACACATCACAAAAGGAGGTACTCACTAGGTCACTCTTAACAGATGAAGGTCAGTCACTGAGGATCTAACTAAAGAGGTGGGAACGTCAGTGAAGCATCAAACAGAAAGACAGGGCAGTCACTGAGGTAGTTTTACAGAGAAGGAACATTCATTTGGAAAACCATCACAGAAGAGAACCAGTCACTGGGAAAAGCAACAAAGAGAAGAGACAGTCACTAGAGCTCCCATAAGAGAGGAGGTTCAGTCACTGGCATACCCATCTCAGAGGTGGGTCCATCATGAGGGCACACCACACACAAGCGGGCTAGTCATTTGGGTACCCAAATATAGGAAGCCCAGTCATTGGGGTATCAATCACAGAGGAGAGCCAGTCACTGGGACATCCAAAATAGAAAAGAGTCAGTCACAGGTGTACCCATCACAGAGGAGAGTTATTCACTGTGACACTCAACTTGGAGGAAGGCTGGGGCACTAGTCCTGAAGGAGCATCTTTATGGAGGAAGTCCAATCACTGGGATACCCCATCACAGAGGAGGACTAGGCAATGGGGCATCCATTCTGGAGAAGGCCCAGTTACAAGAAAGTCAATCACAGAGAATGGTCAATCATCAGGGGCACCAATCATAGAGAAAGCCCACTCACTGCAGCACCCAAAATGGAGGAGACCCAGTCAAGAGACACCTATTACAGAGGAGGGCTTTTCACTAGGCCTGTCATTATGTAGGAGGGAAAGTCACTGCAGCAACAATCACAGAAGAGACTCAGTCTTTGGGGCACCCATAATGGTGTTTTATTGACTGTTACACCTAATATGGAGGAAACTCATTCATTGTGGCAAACATCACAGAGGAGAGACAGTCACTGGGACACACATCAAAGAGAAGAGCCAGATACTGAGGTACCAATCACTGAGGAGGGCAAGAAACTAGGGGACTCTTTTTGGAGGATGGCCAGCCCCTGGGACAAGGGTCACCATGTAATGCCAGTCACTGATATACCCTTTACAGAGGAGGGTCAGTCACTGGGGCACCCATCATGAAGGAGTTTCAGTCAATGGAGTACATGTTATAGAATAAGTCCAGTGGATAACCCATCACAATAGAAGATACTCATTGGGGTGCCCATCACAGAGGACAGGCAGTTGAGGGCAAAAAATAGGGAAACCATTGTGGAGGATGATGAGTCCCTGGAGAACTTGTCACAAAGGAGTGCCAGTCACTGGGACATCCTTCACAGAGGAGGGCTAGCAATTGAGGCACCTATTGCAAAGGAATACCAATCACTAGGACATATAGTATAGAGGAAGACCAGTCACCGGGCCACACATCACAAAATGAGGTACTCACTGGGTCAATGATAAAAGAGGAGAGCCAGACCCTGGGGCATCCATCACAAAGGAGAGCCATTAACTGAGGCACACATCACAGACAAGGATCAGTCATTGGAGCACCCATCACATAGAAGCCCAGTCATTGGAGAACCCTTAAGAATTGACTGACACAGGGGATCCAATCACAAAAGGTGACCAGTCGCTTTGGAAGCCAACATAGAGGAGGCAAAGTCAGTGAACTATCCATCAGAGAGGAGGGCTAGTTACTGATGCACTTATACAAAAGAAGGACAATCCCTTGAGGAAACATTATAGAGGAAGTTCAGTCACTGGGGCATCCAATAGAGGAAAGCCAGTTGTTGGGACACCCATTATAGATGAGGACAAGTCACTGGGACACCAATTATGCAAGAGGCTCAGTTACTGCAAAACCCATCTCAGAATATGGTTAGTCACTCTGGCACCCAACTTAGAGTAGGTACAATAACAGGGACACCATCACAGAGGTGGCCCAGTCAATGCAGCATATATTATGGTGTAGGTCCAATCACTGGACAAACCATCAGAGCAGAGGGCTGTCACTGTAGCACACATTATCGAGTAGAAACAGATACCGGAGCACCTATTTTTGAGTGAGCCTAGTCACTGGTATACCCATTTGGGAGAAGTCTCAGAAACCAGTACATCCATTACAAAAGATTGCTAGTCACTGAGGTAACCATCAAAAAAGATGGCCATTCATTGAGGCACCAATCTCAGAAGTGTCCAAGTCATAGGGGCATCCATTATGGAGGAGGCCCATTAAGTGACACATTCCTCAAAGAGAAGGGCCAGTCACTGTGGCATTCATCCAAGAGGAGGGTTAGTCACTGGTACACAAATCACATTTGGGAACTTGTCACTGTATCACCCATTATAGAGGAGACCCAGTCACTGGGACAATAATCATGAAGGAGAACAAGTCACTGGGGTACCCATCACTGAGAAGAGTCATTGACTTTGGCACATATCACTGAAGAGACGTAGTCACTGAAGCACCCATAAGAGAGAAGAGTCCGTCACTGGGACAGACATAAGGAAAGAAGGGCAGTCACGAGGGGACCCATTTCAGAGGAGGACCAGTCACTGATTCATCTATAACAGAGGAGAGTCTGTCACTGGGGCAGCCATAACAGAAGAGGGTCAAGCACAGGCACGTTTCACAGAGGCAAGCATGTGAGAGGGACACCAGTCTCAGAGGTAACTGGGACACCTATTACAGTGGAGGGATGATCACTGTGACATATAATAAAGGAAGGTCTGTCAGTGGGCACTCATTATTGTGAGGGTCTATCACAGTGACAAACTACACATGGGAGGGCAAGTCACTGGGGCAATCATTATGCAGTGAGGTCAGTCACTACTGCACTGATCACAGAGGGTGCCCCATCACTGGAGCACAAATACTGGAAAAATCCCAGTCACTGGAGCACACATTATGAAAGAAGGCCTATCATTGGAGTACCCGTCATAGTGGACGATCAGTCTCTGGAGTGTCCATCACAGAAGAGGGCCAGTTATAGGGCACCATTATGGCAAAGGCTTAGTAATTTGTGCAAAAATCATAGAGAAGAGGGCACCCTTAATGAAGAAGCGCCAGTAATTGGGGCACCCTCTACGGGGGAGGCCAAGTCATTGGTACAACAATCACAGAGGAAAGTCAGTCACTGAGAAACCCATCACTGAGAATAGCCAGATACAGGGGCACTGATCAGAGAGAAGAGCCAGTCAGTAAGTCATCCATTATGGATGAGGGCCGGTCACTGGGGCACTTATTGCAGAGGAGGGCCAGTCCTTGAGGGACCCATCACAGATGAGGGTCAGTCACTTAGGTACCCATCATGGAGGAGTTTCAGTCACTGTGGCACATACTATAGAGGAGTACCTGGTTTGGGACATCCATCACAGAAGAAGGCTACTCACTGGGGCACCATTAGGAGGGTTTCATTCACTGTTCAGATCACACAGTAAGGTTAGTCACAGGGGCAGTCTTCACAGAAGAGGCAAAGTCATTGTGTTACCTATTAGAAAAGAGGTCTAGTCAATGTGTCACCTATCACAAAGGAGGCAAGTCACTGAGGCACCAATCACAGAGGATTGCATGTCACTGGGACACATATTTGGGGGAGGCTTAGTCACTTGGCCACCCATCACAGAGGAGATCGAGTCACTGAGGCACAAATCACAAAGGAGGACTAGTAACTGAGGCACCTGTCCGAAAGGAGGGTCAGTCTCAGGAGAACACATTTTAAGGAGGGCCAATCGCTGAGGTACTGATCAAAAAGGAGGGCCATTCATGTAGGCACACATCAGAGAGGAGTCCTGGTAACTAAGGTACCCATCACAGAGGAGGAACAATCACTAATACACCCATAACAGGGGAAGTCCAGTCACTATGGAACCCATAAAAGAAGTCAGGGAGTCACAGAGGAACACATAAGAGAGGAAGATCAGTCTCTGGGCACCCATTGCAATGAGGACTAAACACTGAGTCACCTATCAAAAAGTAGGGTCAGTAATTGGAGCACCCATAAGAAGAGAGAGTCATTCACTGGGGCAACCATTACAGAGGATGGACAGTCAATATGACACCCATTACAAAGGAGGGTGATCCACTGGGGCACCCATTTGGAGGAGGGACAGTAACTAGGACACACTTCACAGATGTGAACTAATCATTGGGACATCCAATTTGGAGAAGGACTAGTCACTGTGCTTCCTATCACAAATGAAGCCAAGATAATGGAGCACCCAATATGCAGGTGGCCCAATAGCTGAAACACCCTTCAAAGAGGAAGGCCTGTCACTGGGAACCCTATTTTGGAGGAGATTCAGAAACTGTGACACCAATATTAGAGGAGGGCTAGTCACTGGGACAGTTATTTGGTGGAAGCATGATTACTAGAATACTTATTACAGAAAAGGGCTATTCACTGGGACACCCATTACAGGGAATGTCCAGTCTTTGGGGCACTGATCACAGAGGAGGCACAGTCAGTGCAGCACCCAAAATGGAGGCTGTCCAATCACCAAGACACTCATCACAGAGGAGAGCAAGTCCCTGGGGAATCCATCAAATATGAAAGTCATTCATTGGGACACCAATCAAAAAGTAAGTGCATTAACTGAAGTACAAATTACAAAGGAGGCCTGTCGCTGGACACCCAACACAAAAGGGGTACACTCACTAGAGTCCCTTTTATGAAAGAGGCCCTTTAAGTAGAACAATCACCACAAGGAAAGGCATATCACTGTGGCATCCACGTTGGAGGAGGCCCAGTTGCTGAGACAAAAATCACAAGAGATTAATGCACACATAACAGAGGCAGAAAGTCACAGGGACACCCATCAAAGAAGAGAGCCAGTCACTGGGGCATCCCTTATAAAGGAGGTTCCAGTCACTGGGGCAACTATTACAAAGAAGACCCAGTCATTGGAGCACATAGCAAAGATTAGGGCTAGTCACTAGGATGTCCATTATAGATCAGGAATAGTCACCAGGACAACTATCATACTGGAAAGTCTGTCACTGGATCACCCAACACATACGAGTGCTAGTCACTAAGGCACTCATTATAAATGATAACTAGTCACTGGAACATGCATCACAGAAAAGGCACATTCATTCAGCACCAATCACAGAGGAGGCACAGTCACTAAGGTACTTATCAAAGAGGAGGGTCAGTCTCTGAGATGCAGTACACAGGAGAACCACTTAATGTGGCACCCATTAAGAGAAGGCCCAGTCACTAGGATAACCATCATAGAGAATGGCTAGTCACCCGGGCACACATCACTAGGAATCGTGTCACTCGGACAACAATCACAGGGAAGGCCAAGCCACTGGTACGTACATCACAGAGGCTATCTAGTCTCTGGGGCACTATTCACAGAGGAAGTCTTTTCTCTGGGACACCCATCATTGTGGAGTGCCAAGCTCTGGGTGACCTATCACAGAGGAGACCATTCAATGGGGGTACCCATGACTAATGAGTCCTAGACATTGGTGTACTGATTCCAGAGGACAATCAGCCACTGGAGCACCAACCACAGTGGAAGTCCAGTCAACGAGGCACCAAACACGAAGGAGGGGCAATCCCTGAGGCACCCATCACATAGTAGGGCAAGTCACTGAGACAGCCATGAGAGACGTGTCAGTCACAGGAACACTCCTAAAAGAAGAGGGCTAGTCACTGGGGCACAAATTAAAGAGGAGGCCCAGTCACTGGGGCATCAATTACAGAGGAGAGTCAGTCTTGGGACACTTATTACAGAAGACAGCCTGTCACTGGATCACCCATAACTGAGGAGGGCTATTCACTGTGGCACCCAATTTGAATGAGGTCTAGTTACTGGAGCACCAATCAAGAAGGAGGTCCAGTAAATGTAGCACATATTATATAGGAGGCCTAAGCGTTGGGATCCGCTTCACAATGGAGGGCCAGTCACTGGAACTGTGATCACAGAGGGGGCCCTGTAACTGGGGCACTCATCTCAGAGGTAAACCAGTCACTGAGGCACCCATATTAGAGGAAAGCCAGTCACTGGGTAACCCACCACAGAAGATGGCAAGTTACTGTGGGCACCCATTAGGCAGGAAAGAGTCACTGATCAGGGGAGAGCCAGTCACTTGGACAGCCATCACATATGATGGTAAGTCACTGAGGCACTCATAATAGAGGAATTCAAGAAACTGGGGCACTCATCAGATAGCAGGACTATTCTGTGGAGCACTCATTTTGAAGAGTTCCCACTTACTATGTCACCCATGATAGAAGAGGGCTATTCTCTGTGGATGCCATCACCAATGATGACAAGTTATTGTGACATCAGTCACAGAGGATGCTCAGTTACTGAGGCATCCGTGATAGGATGATTCAGTCATTGTGACATTCTTCACGGAGGAGGGCTAGTTACGGGGGTACCCATCATATATGAAGGCCAGTCACTGGGACACAAATCCAAGAATAGGCCTAGTCATTGCAGCACACATTATGGAGGAGGCCTAGTCATTGGGGCACCCATTACAAAAATGACCAGTCACTGGGTCACCAAATATAAGAGGAGGGCTACTCACTGGGGTAACCATTATGAAGGAGGTCTTATCACAGGGCATAAATCACAGATGAGGCACAGTTACTTGGGAGCCCTTAATGGAGGAGGGTCTGTCACTGAGAAAACAATATGGAGGAGACCCAGTCACTGAATCACCAATCACAGAAGAAGGCCATTCACTGGGGTATCCATTGGAGAAGAGGGTGAGTCACTGGAGTCTGTCACTAGTCAACCATCAAAGAGGTTGTCTAGCAAATGGGGCACCAAATATAGAGGAGAGCTAGTGACTGGGACAACAATGAAAGATGAATTCCAGTAAAAGTGATTCCTGTCAGAGAATAGAACCAGTCATGAAGGCAATCATAACAGAGGAGAGTTAGTCACTAGCACAACAATTTTGGAGAAGATCCAGTCACTGGGACATCCATTACAGAGAAAGGCCAGTCACTGGGGTACACATCACAAAGGAGGGTCAGTCAAGGGGACATTTATCACAAATGAGGGCTAGTGACTGGGGCACCAATTATTTATGTGGTTGAGTAAGTTGGATACCCATCAGAGAGGAAGAAGTGTCATAGGGCAAAATTTATAGAGGAGTGGCAGTCACTGGGTCACTGATCACAGAGCAAGCAGTCACTGGGGCACACATAATGGAGGAGGAATAGTCACTGGAGAACTATAATGTAGGAGTCCAAATCACTATGACAATTATAACAGAAAAGAGCCAGTGTCTTGGCCACCCATCACATAGTATAGCTAGACACAAATTAGGGCCAGTCACTACAGCATCCATTAAGGTTGAGGAATCACTAGAGCACTAACAACAGTAGAAGGCCACTCAACTGATTACCCATCAAAGAGGAAGTCCAGTCACCTAAGCACCCACCACAAAGGAGGACCAGTCACTGAGGCATCCATCACAGAGAACGACATATCACTGGAGCAATCATTTGGAGGGAGTCAAGTCAGTGGGTTTCTCATCACAGAAGGGAGCTAGTCACGTTGGCACCCATCACTGAGGAGACCCAGTCACAGAGGAAACCATCACATAGAAGAACCTCGTTAGACACTCATTCAAAAGAGAGTCAGTCACTGGAGGACACATTTTAAGCGTCCAGTTTCTGTGATACTGATCACAGAGAAGAACCTGTGACTGGGACACTCACACACAAAGGAATTCTGGTAACTGGGGGACACATCACAGAGGAGAGTTAGTCACTGGAAGACCCATCACAGAAGAAGCATAGTCACTCGGACATCCATATCAAAAGTTGAGGAGTCACAGACGCACCCATAACAAAAAGAACCATCTCTTGGGTATCCATCACAGAGGAGGGCTAAACACTGAGTCACCCATCACAAAGGAAAACTAGTCACTGTGGCACCCATAATAAAAGAGGGACAATCACTGGGACACCCATTATAGAGGAAGGCCAGCCAAGAAGGCACTCATCACAGAGTAGGGCATGTCAATGGTGCACCCAATATAGAAAAGGACAAATTACTGGGGCTACAATCATTAAAAAGCCACAGTCAATGGACCACCTATTGTGGAGGAAGTACAGTCACTGGGACACCTTTCACAGAGGAAGGACAAGAAACTGAGGCATCCATTAAAGAGGAGGACTAGTCACTTAGGCACCCTTTTTTGAAGAAATAATGACCACTAGAATACTCATCACAGGAAACAGCTAGTCACTAGAGCACTCATAACAGGTTGGCCAATAATTGGAGCACAAATCACAGAGGAAGTCTTGTTAGTGGAGCACCTATAATGAGATCCATTCAAAAGACACCCATCACAGAGGAATGCAAGTCACTGGGGCACCCATTATATATGTAAGCCAGTTACTAGGGCACCAATCACAGAGGAGACCTTGTCACTGGAACATATATTTTGGAAGATGGATAGACACTGGCACATCCATCACAAAGGAGGGCAGTCATTATGGAGGATGCCCAGCAAGTGAAACACCCATAACAAAGAAGGTATAGTACTAGTCAACTATCGAAGAGGTTGTCTAGCAAATGGGGCACCAAATACAGAAGAGAGCTAGTGACTGGGACAACAATGAGAGATGGGCCCCAGTATTTGGACCCAATATGGAGGCAGTCCAATTACTGGGACACACATCATGAGGAGTGCACTAGTGCATCCATTATGGAGGAGGCCCATTCACTGGGGAGCCAATACCCAATGAGGTTAAGTCAATGAAGAATCCTTAATGGAGTAGAACTACTCTCTAGGGCATGCATTATGTAGGAGACCCAGTCACTGGAGCAGTGATCATTGTTACTAGGATATTCATCACAGAAAACAGATAATCACTAGGGTACACAACACAGAGGTTGGCCAGTCATTGGGACACCGATTATAGAAGAGATTCTGTCACTGTTGCACCTATAATGGAGGAGATCCAGTCATGAAGACATCCATCACAGAGGAAGAAAACTACTCACTGGGGTACACATTACAGAGGAGGATCAATCACTGGGGTGTATTTTACAGAGAAGTCCCAGTCACTGGGGGACCCATTACAGAGGAGGAAAGTTACTGAGTCACCTATTATAGAGGAGGATCAGCTAGTGGAGAACATATCACAGAGGAAAGGCAGTCACAGATGCACACATCATAGATGAGAGAAAGTTCCTGGGAAACCAATTTTGGTGGAGACGCAGTTACATGAATACATATCACTGAAGAGAGCTAGTCACTGAGGCACCAAATTTGGAAGAAGGCAAGTCATTGTGGCATCAATTGCATAGGAGTGCTACAAAATATTAGGAAGGGGGCCAAATTATCTGGAAACACATCACAGAGGAGTAACAGACACAGGAGACCTGATCACAGAGGAGACCTAGCAACTGTGCATCAATCATATAGGAAAGCCAGTTGCTGAGGCATTCATCACAGAAGAAGGGTAGTCCATAGATGACTCATCAAAGAGGAGGGAGAGTCACCGTGGCACAAATCACCAGTGACGGACAGTCACTGGGACACTCATTATTAGGGGATCAGACCCCATGGCCCCAATCACATAGGAGGGACAGAAACAGGATCAGTCATCAAGGAGGAGGCAAAATCAGTGTGATACACATCACAGAGAAGAATCAGTTAATGCAGTATTTTTCAATAGTAGGATCAGTCACTGGGGCCTCCAGTATAGAGAACTCCAAATCTGTGGGCAATTTATCAGAGGGGAGCCAATCACTGGGAAACCAATTACACAAAGAACCAGTCACTGAGGCACAAATCAGAGAAGATTGATAGTCGCTGGTACAAAATTTTTGAAGGAGTCTTAGTTACTGAACACCCATCATATAAGAAGGCAGGTCACTGGGCTTTCAATTTGGAGGAGGGCCAGTCACTGTGGCACCAAACACAGTGAAGGCCCAGTCAATAGAGTACCAATTACGGAGGAGGCCCAGGTACTGGAACTCCCATCACAGAGGAGAGTCAAACACTGGGGTACTGATTACGGATGATGCCTTGAAACTGAGGCATCCATCACAGAGCTTTTGCCAGTCTTTTTGGCACCATTTACAGAGGGGATCCTGTCACAACGACACCTATAATGGAGGAGATCCACTCTTCAATACACCTGTCACAGAGGAAGGAAAAATCACTGGAGCACCCATCATATATGAAGACCAGTCTCTGAGACACCAATCTCAGAGGAGAACTAGTCATTCAGGCACTCATTTTGGGTGAAGATTGTTACTAGGGTATTCATCCCAGAAAACAGCTAATCACTAAGGTACCCATCACAGAGGTTGGCCAGTCATTGGAGCACCAATCATAGAGGAGTTTCTGTCACTGTTGCACCTATAATGGAGGAGATTCAGTCATGAAGACACCCATCACTGAGGAGGACAAGTCATGAGGGCACACATCATATATGAAGGCCATTCACTGGGCCATCAATCACAGAGGAAGCCTTGTCACTGGGGCCCATATAAGGGAAGAGACCCAGTTACTATGACATACATCAGAGAGAAGTGCTTGTCACTGGGGCACCCATCATATATGAAGAAAAATCACTGGGGCAATATTCACAGGGGATGGCAAGTTCCTGGGATACAAAGTAGGTAGGCAGCCCAGTCACTGGGACACCCATCAAAGAGGAGAGACAATAAATTGACATCCATTATGGATGAGGCTTAGTAAGCGAGGCATCCATCGCAGAGGGGTCGAGTCACAGGGGCAAACATTATGGAGGATGGCCTGTTACTGTACACCTGTCTCAGAGGAGGCACAATCACTGGATTAGCCATAATAGAGGAGAGTCAGTAACTGAATCAGTATTATGGAGGATGCTCTGTCACTGTTTTACTGATCACAGAGAATGGACAGTCACTGGGACACCCATTAAAGATGAGGAAGATTCACTGAGAAGTCAATTTTGGAGGAAGGCCACATCACAGAGGAGGGCAAGTTACAGTTGCACCCAATTTAGAGGATGGTGAGTAACAGTGCTGTCCATCTCAGAGGTGGGCTAGTATCTGGGGCAACAATTATGGAGAAAGACCACTCTTTGGTACTTCCGTCACAAGGAGGGCTGTTCCCTGGGGCACACATTATGGATGAGGGTCTATCACTGGGCATCCATCACAGAAGTTATCTAGTTTCTTGCTCACCCATCACAGAGAGCAAATCACTGTATCACACATCACAGAGGAGTGCAGTCCCAAGGACATCCATAACAATGGAAGACCAGTTACTGAGGAAATCATCCAAAAGAAGGCCATTTCCTGGTGTACCCATCACAGAGGATGGCCAGTCACAGCAACACTGATTACAGAGGACAAACAGGCACTAGAGTCCCAATCTCAGAGAAGAACCAATCACTGGGGCACACATAACATAGCAGAGCCAAACACTAAAAATCCGATCATAGGATGGCCAGCAACTGAGATAGCTGTCACAGAGGAGGGCCAGTCACTGGGGCACCCGTCACACACTAGGATCAGTCACTCCAGCGCCTTTCACAGAGGAGGGGCAGTCACTGGGAAAACCATCACAAAGGAGAATCACTGGGTCATCATTCAGTGAGAAGGGCCATTCACTGGTACACCCATCACAAAGAAGGGCTTGCCACTGAGGCATTTTTCAGTGAAGATGTCATTGGGCATTCAAGTCACTGGGACATCAATCACAAGAATAGCCATTCCCTGGTACACCCATCACAAAGGAAAGCCATTCTGGTACACCCAGAATGATAAAGAACGGTTAGTCACTGGGACACCATGAAAAAAGACGGCTACTCACTGTGGCAACCATTATATAAGAGACCCAGTTACCGAGGTAGAGATCGTAAAAAAAAGTCACTTTGACACCCACTACAAAGAATGATTAGTTACAGGGCACTCTTCAAGAGTGGGACTAGTCATTGTAGTATCCATCACAGAGAAGGGCCAGTCAAAAATTCACAGATCACAGAAGAGAGCTAGTCACTCTGACATGCATCACAAAGAGAGAGCTTGTCACTCTATCACCAATCACAGAGGAGAGCCACTCAATGAAGTACCAGTCAGGGAGGAGGAAAAGATATTGTGACACCCATTGCAGAGGAGGGACAGTTAATGGGGCATCCAAAACACAGATGGGGAGGATACTGGGACAAAAATCACAAAGGAGAGTAGTCACTCATGCAAAAATTAGATAAGAGGGTTAGTCAATGGGACACACATCTTAGAGAAGGATCAGTCACCAAGGTACACATTATTGAGGAGGTGTAGTCACTGGGTACCCATCAAAGAGGGTTGACAGTCACTGGCACAGTCGTCACAGTAGAGGGACAGTCACTGAGGCAAACATTATAGATGAAGGACAGTCACTAGGGCACACCTAACACAGGAAGGCCAATCACTAGGGCACCAGTCTCCCAAGTGGGCCAGTTATGTGGGCAACCCTCATAGAGGTGGTCTAATTACTGAAACACCCAACACAGTGGTGAACTACTCACTGTAACACCCATTACAGAGAATGGTGCGTCTTTGCGGACCCATTGTGGAGGAGGGTGGGTCAGGGGGAAAACCATCACACAGGAGGATCTATCACTGAAGCAATCATTATGGAGGGCCAGTCACTGGGGCACGAATTGCATAGGAGGCCCAGTCACTCGTACACCCATAGTAAAGGAGGTTCAGTCACTGGGGTACCCATAATTGTGGAGACCTAGTTACTGAGGCACCAGTTACAAAGGAAGGTCTGTCATTAGTGCAGCCATCAATGTAGAGGACCAGGTACTGATGCAGTCATCACTGAATTGTACTAGTCACTGGAGTACCCAGTAGGGAGGAGGCCCAATGACTGGGCTACTAACAAAGAAGAGAGACAATAACTGTGAAACCTAACACAGAGGAGTCAGTCACTAAATCACCTATCACAGAGAAGGGTAAATCACAGAGGCACCTATTACAGATAGAGGCTAGTCACTGGAGCACCAACTAGGAGAAAGCCCAGTCACCTCAGCACTCCTTATATTGGGGGGTTAGTCACCTCTGCACCCATCACACAGGAGACACAATCACTTTGACATCTATCACAGAAGAGGGCCAGTCAATTAGGTACACATCACAGAGGAAGCCCAGTCACTGGGGCTCCCATAAGAAGGAAGCCTCATCCCTATTGAACTGATTACAGAGGAGCATCAGTCACTGGGGCACCCATCACAAAACAGACCCAGTAACTGGGATACTCATCACTGAGAGGATTAGTCACTGGGGCACCAATCACTGAGGAAGTATCATGAATTGGGCACACATCATTCTGGATGACCAGTCTCTGAGGTACCCATGAGAGAGGAGACTAGGCACTGAAGCACTGATCACAGCAGAGGGCCATTCAATGAAGCACCAAACACAGAAGAAGTACAATCACTGAGGCACCTGCCACAGAGTCTGCCAGGTACAGTATTAGATATCACAGAAGAGTTAAGTCACTGGAGCACCCATCCCAGAAGAGGGCCAGTCACTTTGACCCAATGTAGTGTAAGGGCAGTCATTAGAGCACCCATAAAAGTGGAGGTCTGTAACAAGGTCATCCATAACTGAGGTGGTAGAGTCATGGGGTACCCCTCACAAAGGAGGGCCAGGCAATTGGTCATCTGTTATAAAGGAGGCCCAATTATAAAGGCAATTGATTACAAAGGAGGGCATTTCACCGCAGCACCCAATTTGGAGAAGGACCAGTCACTGGGACACCAGTCAAGAAGGAGGACCATTCAATGGTGCATATTATGAAGAAGACCCAATCATTTAGGCATTCCTCATAAAGGAATGTCAATCACTGGGACACCATTATGGAGGAGGCTCAGAAACTAAGGCAACTGTCACAGAGGAGGAATAATCCACATGACATCCATTTTGTAGGGTGCAAAATTACTAGAATGCCCATCAAAAAGTAGGACTACACACTGGGACACCCATTATATGTGAAAGTCCGTTAATAGGGAATCAGCACAGTGTGCTCTGTTACTGTGACACCCAAAATGTAGGAGACCCAATCGCTGATACACCCTTCACATAAGATAGCTAGTCACGGGAACACCTACTATATATGAAGGTCAGTCACAGGCCACCAATCAGAGGAGGCACAAACACTGGGAATCTGATCACAGAGGTGGGCCAGTCACTTGGGCACCGTCACAGAGGAAAACCATTCACTGAGGCACCCATCATAGAGAATTTCCAATCACTGAAGCACATATTATAAAGGAGGGCCAGTAACTGGAGCATCCATTACAGAGAAGAGTCAGTCAATAGGACACACATTTAAAAAGAGAGCAGGCACACAATCACCCATAAAGGTAGAGGCCAGTCCCTGCGACTCCCATCACAAAAAAACATCAGTCACTGGGGCACATATTTCAGAAGAGGGCCTTTCAATGGGGTGCCCATTATGGAAAAGCTCTAGTCAATGTGACTTCCCTTACAAATAAGGGCTAATTGCTGGGGGACCTATCACAGAGGAGGAAAAGTAACTGAGTCCACTATCTAGAAGAGGATAAGTCACTGAGGATGGGTAGTCATTGGGGTACCCATTAGAAAGAGGCCCTTTCACTGGGTCACACCTCACAAAAGAGGAATAGTCACTTAAGCACCCATCAAAGAGGAGATGATGTCACTAATGCACCTGTCAAAGAGTAGGGCCAGTCACTGAGAAATTCATCACTAAGAAGGATCTGTCACTGTTGCAGTCATCTCAAAAGTGGTTCAGCTACTAGTGCACACATCACAAAGAAAGGCCAGTAACTAGGGCACCCATCACAGAGTAGGGACAGTCACCAAGACATCCATAACAGAAGTGATTCATTCACTTGGGAATCTATCATAGAGGAAGGTCAGTCATAGGGGCGCTCCTCACAGAGGAAGGTTAGTCCCTGAACACGCATCACAGAGAAGGTCTGGTCACTGCCACCCATAACAGAGAAAGGTTAGTCACTGTGGCACCTATTATAGAGAAGGACCAGACACTGGGCAACCATCACAGAGGAGGGCTATTCATCGGGACACCTGTTATTGAGGAAGTGCAGTAACTGGATAACCCAAAATAAGACTTGTCACTAGAGGAACAACTATGGAGGTGACACTGTTATTGGGACACATATCACAGAGGTGGGCAATTCTCTAAGGCATTCACTATGGAGCAGGGTCAGTCATGGGGGCACCAATCACATAGGAGTCACAGTCAATGTCACAGAGTAAACTTAGGTACTGTGGAACCCATTACATCCGTTACTGGGACATTTTTCAAAGAGGCGTACCAGTCATTCTGCTGCATCACAGAGAAAGACCAGTCAAAAAGGCACACATCAAAGAGGAGAACCCGTCACTGGTATTCACATCACAGAAGAGAGAATTTCACCCTGGCACCCATCACAGAGAAGGGTTAGTCACCGGGGCACTAATCATGGAAGAGGGTCTCCCCCTCTTTAAATCAGTCAGTAGCAGTCCTATCACAGAGGAGAAGCAGTCACTGGGACACCCAACACAGAGGATGTGTTTTCACTGTGTACCCATCACAGAAGAGGGCTAGTCACTGTAATAACCATCACAGAAGAAGGCTAGTCCACAGAAGGACCCATCACAAAAGAGGTCCAGTCACTGTGACACCTACCAAAAAAGAGGGAAAGTCACTGAGTCACCCAACTCAGAGAAGGTGTAGTCACTGGTGCACCCAACACTGAGGAAGCCTAGTCATGGTGGCATGCCTCACAGAGGAAGTCTAATCAATAAGACATACAAAACAGTGAAAAGTTACTGTGGCAGCCATAACAGAGAAGGATCAGGCACTCTAGCACCCATTATAGAAGAAGGTCCTTCATTTGGACAAAGTTACAGAGGAGAGCTAACCACTGGAAAAACCGTTATGGTGGACAACCAGTCACCTAGTTCCATTAGAGAGGAGGTCCAGTCACTAGGGCAACAATAATGGAGGGACACTTGTCCCTGGTGCACCCATTATGGAGGGATCCCAGTCACTGGGGCACTGGTCAGAAAGGAGGGCCTGTAACTGGTGCACCTATCAGAGACAGCCCCAGTCACTGAAGTACTCATCACAAAAGTGTGCCAGTCACTGGGGCACCCATTACAGAGGGATCACAGTCATTGGGGAAACTAACACAGGAAAGAGCCAGTCACTGGGACACCCATCACAGAGTCAGTGGGGCTCAAATAACAGATGAGGGCTACTTACTAAGATATAAACTATGAATAAGGATGAGTAATCAGGTATCTCATCACTGAGGAGGCACAGTCACTGAGATAGCTATCACAGAGAAGGTCCATTCACACAGGTACCCATTACCAAGGATGGCCAGTCACTGGGGAACACTTTAGGAGGAGGCTCAGTCACTGGGTCACCAAACACAGAATAGGGACAGTCTCCTAGGAACCTATCACAGAGAAAACCTAGTCACGTGGGCACCCATCAGAAGGAGGGCCGATCTTTGTGGCTTCAATAAGAGAGGAAAGTCAGTCACTGAGCATCCATCACAGAGGAGGCTCAGTAACTGGGACATCTTTTATAAAGGAGAACAAGTCACTGGGAAAACAATCATCGATGACAGACAGTCATTGGGTAACTGATTACAAAGAAGGTCACTCACTGGAGTACCAAAGCCAGATGAGGGTCAGTCACTGGGGCACCAATTAGAGAGGGAGCCAGTCACTGGAGCACCAATCACAGAATAGGGCCAGTCAATGGGGAACTTATCGTAGAGGAGGGCCATTACAGGGCACCCAACACAAAGCTGAAATAGTAATTGGAGCACCCTAAGAAAGGTGGGATTGTGACCTGGGCACCAATCACAGAGGTGAGTCAATCATTGGGACATGCTGCACAAAGGAAGACTCGTCACTGAGGCACCCATTGAAGAGTAGGCCCAGTCATTGGGGAATGTATAATAGAAGAGAGCTATTCACAGAGACACCCAATTTTGAGGATGGTCAATAACTGGTACCAATCACGAAGGAGGTCCAGTGAATTGAGCACATATTAATGAGGAAGCCAAATCATTGCAACACCCATTCACAGAGGTGATTAACCTTCCAAGGAGGATCATTGACTAGGTCACCCATTATGGAGAAGGACTAGAAACTTGGGTACTGATCACAGTGTCGAGCCAGTCACGATGGCACTATTACAGCGAAGAACCAGTCACTGGGGCAGCAATCACAGAGGAGTGCCAGCCTCTGTCATACATATTATAGTGGAGGGTCAGTCACTGTGGAAAATATCAGAGAGGAGAGCTAGTCACTGGAACAAGATCTTTGAGAATAACCTGGCCCTGGGCACCCATAAAAGAGGAGAGCCAGTCACTGAGTTTCCCTCACAGGGGAGACTCAGTCACTGAGGCACACTTCACAGAAGAGTACCTGTCACTGGGGCGCCCAAGATAGAGGAGGCTCTGCCGCTCTGTAGCCATTAAAGAGTAGGGCTAGTTACTGGGTAACCTATCAGTGAGGAGGGCCAGTCAATGAGGCACCTATCGCTGTGAAGATAAGTCACTAGGGAAAGCATTAGAAGGAGGCCAAGTCACTGGAAAAACCATCACGGAGGAGAGATAGTTATTGGACTCTTATCAAAGAGAAGAGCTAATCACTGAGAAGACTATTACAGAGGTGGTCCTGACATTAAGGCACAAAACACGGGGAGGGGTCATTGAGACACTCATCGTGGAGGAGAGCCTGTCACTGGGACACCAATAACAGAAGAGGGTCAATCACGTGGAAACCCATTACAGAAGCAAGCCACTCATGGGGATGCATCTCACATAGGAAGGCTAGTCAATGGGACAGTCACGAGAGAGGACTGTTAGACACTGAAGAACCAATCATAGAGAAGGTTCAGTCTCTCAGGCACCCAACACAAAGCAATGCTGGTCACTGAGGCAAGCATCACAGAGGAGAGTCGGTAATTGAGTTATACATGATAGAGGGTCAATCAATGGATACCTATTAAAGAACAGGACCAATTGCAAAAAAAAAGAGGAAGGTGACTCACTGGAGCAACCATGATGAGAATGGTCAGTCACCAGGTCATCAGTTACAGATGTGCGCTAGTCATTGTGACCCAATACAGAAGAGGCCCAGTACCTTGAACTGTCATTGCCGAATAGGACCAGTTACTATGGGATTCATTATGGAGTAGGGCAGCAATCAGGGAGGCCAGTCAATGGAGCACCTATTATGGAGGAGGCTCAGTCACTGGAAAACCCATCACAGAGGAGGACTTGTCACTGTGATATCCATTTTGAAGGAGGCCCAGATACTGGGGCACCCATCCCAGAGGAGGGCTAGTCTCTGGGGTACACATTTGCAAGATTACCAGTTACTAGTACACCCACCATAGTAAAGGGCTAGTCACTATTGCACCAATCACAGAGGATGGCTAGTCATTGGAGTACTCAGTACAAAGAAGTTGCAATCAATGGGGAACCCATTATGGAGGAGGTCAAGTTTCTGTAACACCCAGAACAGAGGCAGGCTTGTCACTGAGGCACCCACCATATTTGAAGACCAATCACTGGCACATCAATCACCGGGAAGGGCCAGTTACTGGCACACATTATGAAGGTGACAGAGTCACTGGTACATCCATCACAAAGAAGAGCCAGTCAATCAGTCATCTATCATGGAGGAGGCCCAGTAAGTTAGACATATGTCAAAGAGGAGGGGAATTCCCTGTGGTACTCATCAAAGAGGAAGGGCAATCAAAAAAGCATGTACCAGTAGAGGGCTAGTCACTGGGACCCCATCACAGTTGACTGCTTGGCACTATTTCAACATTTGCAGAGGAGGATCATTCACTGGAGCACCAATTGTAGAGGAGAGCCAGTCTCTGGGGCAATCATCACAGAGGAGGGTCATTCACTGGGACACACATCAAAGAATAGACGTAGTAACTGAAATATCATCACAACCAAGGGTCAGTCACTGGGACAGGCATCACAAAAAAAGGCCAGTCACTTGGGAAGTCTTCATCAAAGAAGACCTGTCACAGGTTCACCATTGCAATGAATGGTCAGTCACTGGGACCTCCATGACAGAGAAGGGCCATGAAATGGGGCACCTATTACAGAGTTATGACTGTCACAGGGGCACACCTCACCAAGGAGGGCTAGTCATTGGGACACCCATCACAGAGGGAGGGTAGTCTTTATAGCAGAAACAGAGAAATTCTGTCACTGGGGCACCCTCTATTGTGGAGGGTCTTCCATTGGGACAACCTTCACATAGGAAAGATAGTCAGTGGGACAATTATGCAAGAGTGTCAGTCAGTTTTGCATCAATCACAAAGATTGTTCAGTCACTGGGACATTAATAATAGAGTAAGGTCAGTCATTAGAGGACCACTATGTGGATTCTCTTGTCTTGGTGGGACTGTCACTGGGTGACCCATCACGATTGAGGAACAGTGACTGGGGAACCCATTATAGAAAATGACCTATCTCTTGGGCACCTATTACGGAGGAATCTCAGACACTGAGGCAAACATCACATAGGAGAGCCAGTAACTCGGACACCCATCACCCAGGATGGCTAGTCACTTTGGCACTCATAGTATGGCCAGTCAGTAAGACACTATTCACAGATGAGGAACAGTCAGTGAGGCACCCTTAATGAAGAGGCCAGACACTAGTACACCAATCACTGAGGAGGTCTAGTCATTGGGTCACCATAATGGAGAAGGGCTAGCCACTGGGGCACTCACTGTGTAGGACACCCTTCTGCTGGGGCAGGAATCTCAGAAGAAATATAACCACTGGGGAACCTATCACAAAGGAGGCTCAATTACTGGGGTATTATTCACAGTAGAGGGCAACTCACTGGGACAGAAATCACTGAAGGGCAGTCACAAGGGCACACATTACAGAGAAGGACCAGTCATGGGGACACTCATCACAGAAGTAGGGAAGTCACTGGGGCACTTGTAACACAAAAGGGCCAGTCAATGGGCACCCATCACAGAAGCAGGTGAGTCATGTGGCAACACTCACAGAACAGGACTAGTCACTGGGTCACCCAACACAGAGAACAGCTAGTCACAGTGGCACCCATAACATAAGTGGGTTAATCACTGAGACACAACACACATTGGAGAGAAGGACCAAGTTAAACAAAGAGAAAACCTTTACAGAGGAGGACAAGTACTGGGGATACCATTATGGAATAAGGCTAGTCACTAGGGCGCCAATCACAGAGGAGACCTAGATACTGGGGGCATCCATAAGGGACACTCATAATCAGCTCAGTAGGTCCTAATCCCCTAAGTTATGTATAGGATGGCAGCTAGGGATTCTCTGGTTGGTGATCTAGAGGTCCTCAGTAGACCCCATCGTAGAGAAAGAACTGTTACAGGGGCATTGACAACAGTATTGGGTCAGTCATTGGTGTACCCATTATAGATCAGAGCCAGTCACTGGGGCACCAATCACAGAAGAAAGATAGTTACTACGGCATCCATTATGAATGTGGACTAGTCACTGTAGCACCCATCAGAGAGGATGCACAGTCACTGAGACACCCATCACAGAAGAGAGCTAGCCACAGAGGCACATATCACAGAGGCGGGCCCATCATAGTTTGCACCCATCACAGAGCAGACCTATTACTGAGTACCCATTACAGATGAAGGCCAGTCACTGGGGAACTGATTATAGAGGCATGAAGGTCAATGAGTCACCAAACAAAGAGGAAGGGCTGTCACTGAAGCAGTTTTTCAGAAGAGGGTCATTAACTAGAAAAATATCACAGAAGAGGACAAGTCATTGGGTCACCCATTGATGCGAATTGCTCAGATCAGTCTGGATTTCCAGAGTGTCAGCTCAATGGGTCAGTCAGTCAAGCCACTGAGAGGGTAGTCTGGAGGGACTGGTTAGCCTAGTCCTGGAAGCGTCAGCTCTAATGGGTCAGCAAGCCAAGCGCTGAGAGTGTTCCAATTCAGTGGGCTGGCAAGTCTAGCCACCAGAGTATCTCAGCTTTGGAGTCTTGTCTTCTTCTGGCATCTCTCCTGGTTCACCTGGCTCTTTCGACTGACAATTCATCCTTGGGGTACACAGCTGTTTGACTCCAATGATCTTCTGTAGCTCTTCGGGTTGCAGCTCTTCAGGGTAGAGGCTCTTGTCTCATGCACAGGAAGAATGAGGGACATGGATGGCCAGAAAGAGAGAAAGCAGGATTTATTAAGAGGACAGAGAAGCTCTCACAGTGGGAGTGGACCCAAAAGATTTGAACATATGGGGCTGAAAATCTGGCAATTATATATCCAAAAGTTCACGCTGATTGACAAGCACTAGCTGTGAGCTGTAGTTGTTCTGATTGGTCAGTATTAAGGATCAATAGGCAGGAGGCGGGGACCTAATGGTAAGCTGATTGGTTGATTTTCAATCCTAGCTGTGAGGACTTCAGCTTTAGCTTGAGAGTCTCACAGGGATCTTGTTTACCAACTCTGAGACTGAGACACCAGCCAGGAGTTCACTACTTTGTTACAAGAGGACTCACCTGTCTTCTGCCTAGGCTTTCTCTAACTATCTCCTGTCTCACTATCACAGGGAAGAGCCATTCACTGGACAAAACTGGGAAGGAGAAGTCACTAGTGGACCTATAATAGAGGAGGGCCAGTCACTCAGGTATCCATTAAAGAGGAAGACCCATCAGAAGGGCACCCCTCACAAATGAAGACTATTTTCTGATGTACCCATATACAGGAGACCCAGTCACTGGGGCATGTATTACAGAGGAAAGTCAGTCACTGAGACATCCAAAACAGAAGAGAGACAATCACTGGACTACCCAACACAGAGGAGGGCTATTCACTATGGTACCCAATTTGGAGGAGGATTTGTACTTGGGAAACCAATACTGAAGGAGGCACAGTTGATGGACACCTATTGTGAAGGAGTACCAATCACTGTGACACTCATCACAGAAGTTGACTAGGTAATGAGGCATCCATTTTGGAGGAGGTCCGGTTTTAAGGATACCCATCATAGAAGCAGACTAGCCACTGGTCCACCTATAACAGATAATGGTCAATTATTGGAGGCACCAATTAAAAAGGACACCCAATCACTGTGGAACCCAAAACTGAGGAGGTCTAGTCACCGAGATACCCATCACAAAGGTGGGCTTGTCATTTGGGCTACCATTATGCAGGAGGACTAGTCGCTATGAACAAATAACAGAGTAGTCCTAGTCAATAAGGTACCCATAATGGAGGAGGTCATTCAATGGGACACCAGTGAGAAGGTCCAGTCATTGGGTCACCCATAGTGAAGGAAAGCTAGTCACTGGGTCACTTATTATGTAGGATACCCAGACACTGCGGCAGTGATAACAGAGGAAAGAACATCACTGGAGCACACAACAAAGAAGAGGATCAGTCAATGGAATATTTTTTACAAAGGAAGGTCAGTCACTGGTGCACCCATTGCAGAGGAGGACGAGTCACTGGGTTATCCATTATAGAGGTGGCTCAGTCACTGAGGAATCTATCAAAGAGGAGAGTCAGTCACTGAGACACACTTCACAGAGAAGAGCCAGTAATAGGAGCACCTATCACATAGGAGTGCTAGTCACTGGAAAACTAATAATGAAGGAAGTCCTATTACTAGAACTCTGATAACAAAGAAGCCAAATGATGGTGAAACATAACAGCATTTGTCCTGTACTGGGGCACCCATCACAAAGGAGGCTAATCATTTTGGCATGCATCACAGATGACAGCCAGTCACTGAGGCAACTTTTACAGAGAGACAGTAACAGGGACAATAATTGCAGAGGAAGGTCACTGACAGCACAGAGGAAAGACTGTCACTGAGACACTCATCAAAAAGGAAAACCTGCTCCTGGGGTTCACATCACAGAGAAGACCAATCACTGGGAACCCAACACAGAGAGGAGCCACTCCATGGGGCAGCCAATACAGAGGAGTGCTAGTGTCTGTGACATCAATTATGAATGCGCCCAGTTACTGGAACCCCAAAGACACAGAAGGACTAGTCAGTGGGGCACCATATTTGGATGAGGGCCTGTCACTGATGCTTTGTCACAGAGGATACCCAGTCAATGAAGCCCCCACCTGGATGAGACCGAGTCACTGTGACACCTATTACAGCAGAGGTCTGGTCATCGGGACACCCATATCAGAAGAGGACTTGTCTCTGCTCTGTGGCATCTGTCACAGAGGGAGGGCAGCCAATGGGGCACCAGTCATAGAGAAGGGCCTGTCACTGTGCCTCCAACACAGATGAGGAACAGTCACTGGGACATTTACCTCACATGAGCGTCAGTCATGGGAGCAAACAAAACAAAGGAAGGCTAGTCACTGGGTCACCCACTATTGAAGAGGCACTGTAAGTGGGATACCCATCACAGAGAAGGGATGTTTATTTGGAAAATTATTATGAAGAAACAGGAGACAATCTGACACCAATCATATAGGAGAACCAGTCACTGAGGCACCCATAAAGGAGGAGAACTCATCACTGACACCTATTATGAAGAAGGTTCATTCATTGTGGTAACCATCATTAAAGAGACAGTCACTGGGATGCCAATCACAGGGGAGAGCCAGACATTGGGCACCGATCACACAGGAAGGAGGGCAAGAAACTAGGGAACTATTTTTGAATGGTCTGTCATCAGGGCATATTGCACTGAGGAGTGCCAGTCACTGGAACACCCATCACAAAAGAGTATCAGTCACTGAAGTACATATTATAGAGGAAGACAGTTACTGGGGCACCCATCACAAAAGAAGGTACTCACTGGGACCCCCATAGCACAGGCAAGCCAGACAATGGGGCACCTATCACAAGGGAGGGCAAGAAATTAGGGAATCCACTTTGGAAGACGGCCAATCAGTGAGTATGGGTAACTGAGGAGTGCCAGTCACTGGACATTCTTCAAAGAAGAGAGTCAGGTATTGGGTCATGTATTGCAAAGGAATGCCAGTTCCTGGGATACATATTATAAAGGAAGGCCAGGTATTGGGACACCCCTCAAAAAAGAGGCATTTACTGAGGAACCCATCACAGAAAAGGACCAGTCACTGAGGATTCCATCACATAGGAAAGCAAGTAATGGGATAGTCATTAGGATGGGCTCAATCACTGGGAATCCAATCCCAGAGGATGGCCAGTAACTTGAACAGTCATGACAGAAAAGGCAAAGTCACTATGCCACCCATTAGAGATGAGGGATAGTTATTGAGGCACAAACCATAAAGGAAGGACAGTCAACTGGACACACATTATGGAGGAGGTCCAGTCACAGGGACATCCATCACAGAGGAGAGCCAGTCACTGGGGCTCACATCATAGTCTCTGGGACACTAATTATGCAGGAGACCCAGTTACTTCAATACCCATCACTGAGGAGGACTAGTCACTTTGGCACCCAATTTGGAGAAGTTACAGTAACTTGGGCACCAATCACAGAGGAGACCAGTCACTGGGGCACCCATTATGGAGATGGTCCAGTAAGAGAGATATCTATCAAAGAGGAAAGGCAGTCACAACGGCATCAACCAAAGAGGAGATATAGTAACTGGGACACCCATCACAGTTGAGGGATTGTCACTTTGTCACCCATGATAGAGGAGGTCCAGTTACTGAAGCACCAATCATGGAGGGATGTTTCACTATGGCACCTATCACAGATGAGGGCCCTTCGGGGAACAGCCATAAAATAAAAGGACCAGTAGCTAATACACCTATCATCAAAGAGGGCTAGTCACTGGTTCACTCACCACACAGAAGGGGCAGTCACTGGGGTAGCCATAACAGAGTACAGTAAGGTACTGGGTCACCCCTCACAGAGGCAAGCCTGTCACAGGTTCACCCATCACAGAGGAGGACTAGTTACTGGGCTACTCATCACAGAGGAAGGATAGTCACTGGGGCATTCATAACAAAGGACATGTCATTGATCCCTCATTATTGTGGAAGGTCTATCAATGGAATAGCCTTCACATGGTAGGACTAGTCACTGGGTAACCATTAAGCAGGAGGGCCAGTCATTGCTGCACCAATCAAATAGATTGCCCAGTCCCTGGGGTACCAATAATTGAGGTGGGTCAGTCACTAAAGCACATAAAATGCAGGAGACCCTGTCATGGAACAAAGATCATAGAAGAGGGCCTATCACTGGGTTACCAATAAGATTGGATGACTAGTCGCTGGAGCACCCAACATAGAAGAAGGCCAGTCAGTGAGACACACTTTATGGAGGAGGCTCAGTCACTGGGGCAACCATCATAGAGAAGAGTCAGTAATTGAGACACACATCAAAGAGGAGGGGTAATCAATAGGGCACCCATTACAGAGGAGGGCCAATCTCTGAGGCACAAGTTACAAAGGAGGACCAGCCACTGAGGCACCCATCACAGAGCAGACGTAGTCACTGGGGCCCAGTTCTCAAAAGTGAGCCTGTCAAAGAAGTACACATCATGGAGGACTAGTCACTGGGACATTCATTATGAGGAGACCCAGTCACAGGGTTGCTCATCACAGTAAAGTGCCCATCATTTGAGGACTCATCACAGAAAAGAACCTGTAATTTAGGTACTTATCTCAGTGATGGGACAGTCACTGAGATACCCATCATAGAGGAGGCACAGTCACTTGGGTACCCAGTAGAAAGATGGCCAATCATTTGGTCATTGATCACAGATGATGGCCAGTAACTAGGGTACCCATCTTAGAAGACCCCCTGTTAGTGGTTCATCCATCACAGAATATGGCTACTTACTGAGTTTGGATAATGGACACAGCCTTGTAACTGGGGCAAACATCAAAATGAGGTTGAGTAATCATTGAGGCATCCATGACAGAGGAGAGATAGTAACTGGGGCACCCATATGGAGGAGGGGAATCACTGCACCCATCACAGAAGAGAACCAGTCAATATGATGCCCATCAAAGAGGACAGTCAGTCACTGGAGCACCCAACACAGAGGACAGCTAGTTAATGGAGCCCTAATCAGAGAGAAGAGTAGGTCAGTAGGGCATCCATTAAAGAGGAGTACTGTCATTGGATAACCATTATGGATGAGGCCAGAAGCAGGGGTACCCATCAATGATGAGGGCCAGTCTGGGGCATCGATAACAGTGGCGAACATAATACTGCAGCTCTGATAATAGTGTAGGAACAGTCAATGAGGAACCAAACACTAAGGAAGTATAGTCACTGAGGCAATCATCACAGAGGACAGTCTCTGGGACAGTCATCAAGGAGGAAGTCAAGTGAATAGGACACCCATCACAGAGGTGGGCCAGCCTCTGTGGCAATGTTCACAGAGGAGGAGCAGTCACTGGGTCACATATCACAGAGAAGGGCCAGTCACTGTGTATCCCCTTACAAAGGAGGACTTGTCACTGGGGCACAAAGTATAGAGGTGGCCCTATTACTGGAACACCCATAAAAGAGTACTTTTGTCACTAGAGCACACATTATGGAGGAGGGTCAGTCACTGGATCACAAATAACTGAGTAAAACTAGTCCTGAGGCCACCCAAAATGAGGGAGTGCTAGTCACTGGGGAACCTATTACAAAGGAGAATCTGTCATTGGGGCAAAATTCCCAAAGAAAAGATGGTAACTAGGCAGCCATCACAAAGGATCAGTTACTGGGGCATTTTTCACAAAGTAGGACCATTCACTGTGCACCCATCACAGAAGAGGTCCACTTACTGGGATAGCCATTATAGAAGAGGGACAATCATGGGGCATTCATCACAGAAGAGGCCCAGTCACTGTGACACCCATCACAGATGAGGAATTCTCACTTGGACACCCAACACATAGGAGGACAAGTCACTGTGGCATTCATAAAATAGGAAGTTCAGTCATTCATGCACTCATTAGAAAGGAGGGCCAACCTTCCCAGAGGGAAAACATTACAGAGGAGAGCAAGTACTGGAGCAAGAATTACAGTGGAAGGCTAGTTACCAGGGCACCAGTGAAATAGCAGGCCCAGTCACTAGGTCACACATAATGGAAAATCGCCAGTCAATGAGACACCCGTTATGGAGTAGTCTCCATCACTGAGGAGCCAATCACAAAGAGAGACTGTCACCTGTGCAACCTTCACAAAGAAATAACATTTACAGGGGAACAATCACAGAAGTGGACTCATCACTACTGAACCCATTTTAAAGGAAAGCCTGTCACTGCATCACTCAGCACAAAGGAGTGCTAGTCACCAGGGCATCCATTTTGGATGAGGTCTAGTTAATGTGGAATCCATCACAGAGGACATACATTCATTAAGGGACCTATCACTGAAGAGGGCCAGTCATAGAGGTACCCATCACAGAGAAGAGACCATCACAGGAGGTTTGTCATTGGGTACCCATCAAAAATGAGGGCCATTCACCTGGGAACCTATTACATAGGTGAACTAGTCAAAGAGGCACCTTACACAGAGGAGGGGCAGTCACTGAGACAGCTTCACAGAGGTAACACTGTGGCACCCATCACAGAGGAGCTTGGGTAACTGGGGTAACCATTCTGAGGGAGGTCCAGTCACAGATTCCTCCATCACTGAGGAGGGCCTGTTACTAGAACACCTACATAGAGGAGGACGAGTCAACAGGGCACCCACTTTGGAGTATGGGCCAGTCCCTGGGACACCCATCACAGAGGTGGTATATACTGGGCACACATTATGGAAAAGGCCCAGTCACTGGGACTCCCAAAGCAAAGAAGGGTCAGTCACTGGTGCACCAATCATGGATGAGGGACAATCACTTGGGCAGTCATCACAGAAGAATTCTAATCACTGGTGTACACATTACAGAGGGAAGCCAGTCACTATAACCCCCCTCACAGAAGAGAACCAGTCACTGCAGCACTTATCACAGAGAAGAATGTCACTGGGTCATCCAACCCAGAGGAGGCCATTCTCTGGGTCACCCACAAAAGTGGAGGGTTAGTCACTGGGACACCCAACACAGAGGAGGGCCAGTCACTAGGTCACGAATCACAGAGAATAACCAGTCACTGGAGCAATCATCACAGAACACAGTGAGTTCCTAGAGCACCTATCATAGTGGAGAGCCAGTCACTAGGGCACCCATCACAAATGAAGGCCAGTCACTGGGGCACTGATCACAGAGGAGAGAAGTTACTAGAGCTCTGATTGCAGAAGAGGGCCAGTCAATGAGACTCTAATGGCAGACGAGTTATAGTCACTGAGGCACTCAACAGAGAGAAGGACCGATCATATGGATAGGTGCCACAGAAGATGGCCAGTCACTGGGGCACCCATCACAGAGGAGTGGCACTCACTGAGGCACACATAACAGATGAGTGCCAGTATTGTATCACCCATCTCAGAGGCAGGATAGTTATGGGGACACAACTCACAAAGAAGGGCTCATCATAGTGACACCCATACAGAGGAGGACTTTTCACTGTGGCACCAATAACAGAGGAGGCCCAATCATTGGGGCACCTATTAAGGAGGAGGGCCAGTCCCTGAGAGGAACATCACAGAGGAGGACCATTCAGAGGTCACCCATCACTGATGAAGCCCAATCACTGGGAAACCCATCACAAAGTTGGGATTTTCAATGTGGCACAATTTATGAAGGTATCCCTGTTTCTGGGACACTCATAACAAAGGAAGATTAGTCAGTAGGGCATATAATATGGAGGAGGGCCTGACACTGTGGCACTAATCCTGGAGGAAGTGCTGTCACTGGGAAATTAATAATGAAGTAGGTTTAGTCACTGGGGCACTTATTAAGTAGGAGATTCTTTAATTGGGGCAGCATCACAGAGGAAGTTTGCTACTGAGACACACATCACAAAGGAGGATCAGCTCCTGGGACATTTTTTACAGAGGAAGTCCATTCACTGGGGCACTAATCACAAAGAAGATTCAGTTACTGGGACAGTGGCACCCAACTATGACACCTAACATAGATGAGAGGCAGTCACTCATAGGAGAGGAGGCCCAGTCACTGTGAAACCCATCATGGAGGTGGACAAGTCATGGGGGAACCCTTCACAGAGAAGGATTAGTCACTGAGACTCCCAACAGAGAGGAGATCTAGTCACTGTGGCATTCATAATAAAGGGGGGCCAGTCACTGGGGCATCAATTATATAGGAGTGCCAATCTTCCAAGTGGGAAAACCTTCAGAGAAGAGAGTTAAGACTGGGGCAACTCTTAGGGTGGAGGGCTAGTCAATAAGGCATCAATCACAGAGGAGACTCAGTCCCTGGTGCACCCATAATGGAGGAGGGATATTCTCTGGGTTAACTGTTTTGGCGGGGCACAGTCACTGGGGCACTAATAACAAAGGAAGACCTGTCACTGTTGTACCCATCAGAGAGGAGAAATATTCATTAAGGCAATGATCACAGAAGAGGGCCAGTCACGTGTGCACCCATTATGGTTGAAAGTCAGTCACTAAGGCACCTATCATAGAGGAGAGACAGTCTCAGAGGTCTAGTTGCTATGACCGAGTAAGAGAGAAGAAGTCATGCCAGCAAGCTGAGTTTAATTAATTAAAGTTGTATTAACGCACAGGTCAAGAGCAGGCAAATGCCAGGAAAAATAGCTCTTGACAAATTGGTGCAGTTTGTGACAAAATTTTATAGGTAAAATTTGCAGTATTGGCTATGTAGCAACTTAGTGACCATGGCAACTATTAACTAACAACTTGACAATCAAAATGGGAACTTTTGATTGTTAAGGAGCTTTGGTTACTTTATGTCCTAGGTATTTCCAGTGTCCAGAAAGTCCCTGGAGTTCTACCATTAAGATATAGTTTAAGATAGTTATATAGAGACAATAAGAATTATTATGCAATGGAGTTACCTTGGTTAGGTTTCTAACAGTATATAAGGCGTAACATTTGATTTCAGTTAACAAAGCATACAATTATATGGGACTTACAGCTAAAGGGATTTGTAGCAGTCAGCAGAAAATGGTCAGCATGACCTGCCCAAAATATACAAAGCTTTAGGTCTGTGGTCATGGGAACATTACTGTAATCACACATAGGCATTGATCCTTAGGTCAGACAGGTAACTAAGATGAAAGTTTTAAACAAAATAGAGTAAGCTGGTTAATATTATTATTTTGTTAGTAATTTGATTTTATTAACTGATTCAGCTCATTTCATTCTCCCCTTTAAGTTGTGCATGAGTCAATTCTTTGACTCTTCAGTTAAAGGAAGGGGATTATAACAGGTTCTGATATACAGAAGTTTTACTGAGTTGATTCATTTCTTGACAAAGTTAACTAACCAGTTTAAAATTCAAGGTACCAAATCTGGAAGATTTACTATAAACTGAATTAGGTTTGAATTAGGGGTCCAATTTTGGACAGCTAAAGCTTGCCCTGAAGTAAAGGAACTTAAAGTAAAAGAATAAGTAGTATGATAAGCTGAACCCAAAGGGCTGTTTGCTGGAATAAACCAGGGTAAACTTATTTTAAGCATAACAAAGCAATAATATATTTAGTACATGAGAAGTAAAATGGTGTAAAGAGAACTTTCTTGCAGCATGGCCATTCTGCAGGAGCTGCAGTAACCAGTGCTAGAACCAGTGGGATAATAAAAAGGAGAGGCAAGGGATGAGTGCAATGCATTCAGTTATGGTCAAAGTGTCATGGTTTCTGCTGTGTTGGCTGGTCAGGTGATGTAGGACAATGGGCACGGAGGGTGATCTCCAGAGGAATTTAAGTTGGTATCCCGCCAACCTTGAGTGACGTTGGGATTGTGAGAATGACTTCATATGTTCCCTTCAAGGAGTGGCTCAGTTCTTTTTTTCTGGAACTTTTTGATGTAGACCAAATTCTCAGTTTGGAATGGATGACAAAATGTAGAGGGTGGAGTTGGCAGTACAACACAGATGTTGGGGTGGACAAGGTCCTGAACTTGCTGTAAAGACTGGAGATACTTTAACAGAGATTGATTAGTAAACTTTTCAAGAATAGGATCCCGCAAACAGGGTAATAGAGGAGGGGGTCCTTCAAACACGATTTCATAGGGAGTAAACCCAGCCTTATACAGTGTACATCTAGCTTGAAGGAGAGCTAGAGGTAAAAGAGTTAGGTATTTGTCGGAGTCCCACTCCGACCTTGGAGGGAAGGGTTAGGACCCGCACTGGAGAATCAGGGGATGGCGAGAAGAGACCACTCGGAGGCAGTTCTTCTGGGAACAGTCTGATCAGGACTGAAGCCAATTTTGTTCAAACCTTTTCCAACTTATATACCATTTTCTATACCCTCCAGCAGTGTAATAATCACTTGCTGGGGGCATACAAGTTCCGTGCTTTACAAACCATGCATCACAAGATCATCACAAGACTTGCAAGTTTCGAGCAAACAATTCGAACTCCATGATGCCTGACGTGCTTCACAAAACTCACATCAAGGTCACAGGTGCACAATTTCAATTGTTCAAAAATGTCTTCCATAGTGTTCAATAAATTATTCATATTATACTCTTTGTTCTAAACCCTGATTAATACAAAAAACTTTTCTGAGTTAACTCTAGGTTCAATTCAAGTTCACTGACTCCAAATATTTTTAACGATTAATATTATCAACTTAACACTATACTATAATCTATAAGTTTACTTAAATGACTTAGCTGTTCTATTAACCTATTATGATTCAACGTAGTGTCCTGTAATTCTATAACAATTAAAATTTATTCTTAAACTACAAAACTTTACTATAATTCATATTTTTCATATGTCTAAACTTTAATTTTTATATGATCTAGTGATTGGACTTTAATACTATGCTATATCCTATTAAGCTGATACCTCATCTTTAATTCTTTTATAAATCGTATAGTAATTATTATATTTGAATAATGTAGCAAAAGGAAACAAAACAGCAAGCTTAGAATTTAGCAACTATGAGTGTATATGTATATATTTTATCCTAACAAGTCTACTCTAA